>NC_090872.1:36147844-36157844 GCF_036669935.1 Montipora foliosa
GTCTCTTCCAGTGCTTTTTTGTTTCGCTGGAGGTTCGGCATTTGTATCCTTACTCGCACGTAAGGAAAGCATTTTATCGGCGACTTTTCGCTTCCTCTCTAAACGACATTTTGTTAAAGCATGGCTCGGGTCGTTCTCCTTTCCGGCCGCATGTGCTACTTTGTGTTTGGACAAGCCAAAGACCAGAGCAGTTACAAGAGCAATTTGCCAAAAGGAAGGAAGTGAGCATGTACTTTTACAATTGTTTTGTTGTTCCGACAATATAGTGTGCCCGCTCATGTTACTCAAATCGGTGTTGTCAAGAAAACACAATTTTCCTGACGTTAGAATACTACGGTTTCTAAGCAGGAAGTTTTTTTCTACTCTCAATAAACTTGACGAACATTCTGCTCTCTTGAAAAGACTGAAACGGGAAATGATTTGAAAAATTTTTTTTACGACCGCCATGTTTATTGTTTTTGTTGGGTTTCCCCTTTAATACTCGCGTGTATTTTCCGCGCGTTGTGACGATATCTCGCTCGTGCGTGCGTGGATGATTCGGCAAAAAAAAAGCCGCGGAAAACTGTAGTAAGCCACCTTAAGTAGCATTGGTTTTTAGCCATGCTAAATTTCAGGACTAAGTTACTTGTCACTGTTAAAGTAATGTTTAAATCACGAAATAGTGAAATGACGAAATAGTTGCTGCGATATTGTCACCCTCTTTACCGTAAATAGCTTCGTTTAGTGTTTTAAAGGCGAAAGAAATAGAACTCCGCCTTGAGGTGATCTAAGAGCTCGTGGTCTTTCTATTTTGCCATTTAAGTGGTAGTAGGTGCGTCAGGGCTTAGTAATGCTTTGTCGCGGAATGTTTAGGGAATACTTTCGTTCCTATCATTTTCTAGGTTTAGGTGGTTTCAAGTTTGAGCAGGAATTGAACACTGAAGCGAGTGAAAAAAGAACTATTAAGTATTTGAATTAACTTTTATACCGTGACTGGGTACTTGCTTCTTGTTAAGGACTATGGATTGATTGATGGAGTGGAACTGTTGGCTCCGATAAGGTGGAATTTTTCAGTCAATTTTCAGCGGAGCAGAGATTACAAAATCTAGATTTCCCACTGTATGCAGTGGTTCTGCAAAAAAAGGACCAATTAATGGTGCAAAAAGCATTATTGTTCTTCAATTCCCATATGTATTTGGAGAGTTCAGGCCTGTTATAGCTCAATCAACAGATCTATTTTCCCCATCTAATCGCCCTGTGGTCATACAGCCACTCTTTGCGTTTCGCCATTGACTAGTTTCTTAAATCATGAGTTATCAATATTCCTGAGGGCTGATAACATCGCAAAGTCACAAAATGGATCCAACAAATGAATGGAATAAGTTATAGCTCAAAATGTTTTAATTTGTACTTGCCTCTTCGCCTCTCAAATGTATGCAAAAAAGAAGATTCCCTCTGAACAAATTAACAAATCGAAAGAGATTCAGCGTTGTCTGTACTCTCATCGACAACGATATTCATCATCACAGTGGTCAAAATGTTGTGTTGTGTCTAGACAACGCTGAGCCACTTCCGATTTGTTTTTACCACAATATTCAACGCCAAAGAGGTTTTTAAGAAAGATCAAATGTTGTCTATAACTTTCTCGCAATAAGATTGGTTTATTTTCCAAAATGCACGTTCATGATTGGCTATTGCATTGCATGACAAATTGACGCGAGCGTGACCCGAGCAGCGTTGTCTAGACTCTTACCGACAACAGCAAATTAGCCAATCAGATTGCGAGACTACAAGCAATTGTGGTTAAAAATAATATTATAACATATGAATAAAGAGGGTAGTTTCTAAAGAGACTGTAGTGCTGCGTCGGTGGAGAAGTAGTGCAAAAAAATTTGGTTTTATCAATGGAGTTGATAAGGTAAATTGACCCCTTCGTCAGAGCGAGTTGAGGAAATTATGGGTTGTGTGTAGTTTTTATAGCGATAGCCTCGCAGCTCCTACAAGGTCTCACCTGATTGGAGACCACCCTTGAGGTTTAACAAAAGAACAAATAACAGAAACAATGGACCCTAGAGGATAGAGTTGCAGCCCTTTTGTTTTAGGCCTAGGGTCCATTGTTTCTGTTATTTGTTCTTTTGTTACACCTCAAGGGTGGTCTCCAATCAGGTGAGACCTTGTAAGAGCTGCGAGGTGACCCTTTTATAGTGGAGTATACGTAGGAGCTAGGCTATTGGTGGTAACATGGCAACGTGAAAAATAACACTGCATTAGTTAAATGAAAAGCATTCGTTAATACCGTGGGGATTAAGTGTGCCGATTTGGAAGATGAATTTTGTTTTAGATTCTTGCAACTCTCCGTCATACCTTAATGCAGGGAAAGGCCGCAGATAGTCATGTGTAGTTTGGAGTGGTTAGGGAGATCAAAATGACGAGCGACTGGCTTAGATGCACCCTTGTCATTCTTCTCAACATCGCGAAGGTGTTCGCGGAATCGGTCGCCTATTCGTCTACCTGTCTCGCCAATGTATAATTTGTTGCATAACGTACAAGTTATTAAGAATGATACTTTTAACTGCGTTATTATGAGGATGAAAAGTGAGGGTGAATGGAATTCTGTCATTCTTATGCTTTAGTGACGTTTGTAGCGCTGACTGTCAATAAAATTGTTGGGCACCAATTTTTTAATCAGTGTATTTTATTAATCGGTACAACATGTACAACGGCCCCAGACCTGAACTCTACGGCCGCTACATAGACAACTGCATCGGAGCTATTTCATCCAGCAGAGAAGAACTTCGATCAACTTACAACCTCCGTAAATTCCTTTCATCCGGCTCTTAAACATACCTGGGAATTTCGGAAACTTTATTGGCTTTCCTAGATAAAGTAAAGTAAAGTAAAGTAAAGTAAAGCAACCATATTTAACGTCGATAACTCGTAACAGTAATTCAACTGACAAACCTGAGGTCGACGGTACCTCATTTTACTTCCCCCTTTCCATCAGTGCTCCGTTTTACGGGTATTTAAAGCTACTTAGCTACACAGAACGGAAAGGAGTCGAAACAAGGATGTGAGATCCGGGAATCGAACTCAGGATCTCTTGCACCAAAGTCGCGCACTAACCGACTGTGCCATCAGGGGCAACGGTTTATGTACCAGTGTGCACTACAAACCTACAGATTCTCACAGTTATTTGTTGTATTGATCGTCACATCCATCACATGTTAACAAGGCGACCGATTCCGCGAACACCTTCGCAATGTTGAGAAGAATGGCCGTTTTTATGCTAGAGACGTTAAAGTCGTCTTTAACGTCGTCTTTAAAGTCGTCTTTAACGTCTAGTATAAATAAGACAGACGCATTTAACGCCTGACCGCTTTAACGTATTTAACGACGTTAAAGTCGTCTGTTAAATGCGTCTAAACGACGCACTTAACAGACGACTATAACGTCTCAGACGTTAAATGCGTCTCGTATAAAAACGGGAAGCCCTTACTGGGACGCATTTAGCCCTTACTCGTCCACAGACGACTGGCACGAGTTAACGTTTAATCCTGAAATCGAGGCTTAGCACTTAAACAACATGGCGGCCAAGAAGAATTTGAAGGAGTCGCGAGGAACGAGGAACTCCTTTCTTCATCCACGCTTCGTCCTTTCCTTGGTCTCTTCATAGCTACGGCACACAAGCCAAGTGCCTGAGCCACATCTCGTTCTTCGTCCATATCCTGCAAAAGCCGCTTTCTCGATTGATTTTTCTTCTTTAAAAACATTTGTATTTCTATATCTTGCCTTTCTTGGTGACGTCGAGTAATGGACTTAAGAAGTTGTAATTCCACCGTGTTTATTTTGTTCGTATACTCGCGCACTTCAAGTTTATTTGGCGCCGAGTTTCCTCGTCTCCAGTGTCTTCCGAGGATAGAACCCAGGCTTTTTCAGAAAAAGTTTTTTCTCTTTCTGTTAGGTCGTCTACTTTTATGCGTCCCGTTTTTGTACCAGACGGCTTTAACGTCTCAGACGTTAAATGCGTCTTGACGACTTTAACGTCTTTAGCATAAAAACGGCCAATAACAAGGATGCATCTAAGTCAGTCCTCGTCATTTTAATCTCCCTAACCAATCCATACTACACCTGGCTATCTGCGGTCTTTTCCTACGTCAAGGTACGACGAAAAGCCGCAAGAATCTGGAACAAGAAGTAATCTTCTAAATCGGCACCCTTAATCGTCACGGTATTATTAAACGCTTTTCATATAACTAATGTATTCATATTTTTCACGTTGCCATGTTACCACCAATAGCACAGCTCCTACTTCACTATAAAAACTACTTACAACCCATAATTGCATGAGCAAGAGCGCTGAACCGCAAAAAGAGTGCCAGTGTTTACATGAAGAAATTGAAGAAAGTTCAACCCTTCTCGCCTGGTCACCAGGCGAGTCTCCAGAGTCTCCAGATGGGTTACCCGGCAAAGGGGGCTAACCCGGCTTCATTACTGTTTTCATGTAAACGCTTATAATCATTTGACTGCAAAAGGGTTACCCGCGCGGCAATTCAACCCGCGGTCATGTAAAGAGGCCCATAGACGCACGCAAACCATGCATGAACCAGTTGTTAAATGTCTCAAGATCACTCTAATCGTGATTACACGCAACAACTGTCACCCTAAATATTCCTTTAAATCGAATGGTATTCTCAACACTTTCCAGGCACAAATGCAGTTGTCTGTCTGCCTTCTCTTACATTCATTGCCCTCCTCGTAAAGTATGTTCGTTAAATCTGTAAATTATTGCTGTGGTACTTTTCTGCCTCAAATACAGCCTTTTCCATCTCCTTTTTCCTCTCATCAAAAGGGTGTCCATTTCCTCCCATTACTACGATAGGCTGATATCGATGAGGCTGAATCTTCTCCACATCGAGAATACGAAAGATAACACGGTCTACTTCCTTGGGTAGCTTGTGAATCCAGCGGTCAGAAAGAAAACCCGGAATATCCTTTTTGCTGCCATTACACGTGAAGAAAGCTGGTATAAATCGGCGAGTGTCAGGATTCTGGGCAATATTTTCCCGCACAAAGTTTAACGGGCATTTGATTTGCAAGGCTAAGGATAAAACAACAATGAATTGTTGGTAACAGGCTTTGCAAAACGACATCAATTTTAGTTACCAAGACGAAATATTTCCTCATGCAGATTTCATTTTCTACTCTTTAAAATATGGGAGAGTTATGATAACTGCGTATCGGATGCCCTTTTTCTAGTATAATAAAAAATTGCCAGGGACATGGGTACTGTCGAAAAAAAAAACCCGATTGTTTCATTCAGGACTGAATGGAACCGATTAATTTCCTGTCAACAGATCAAAACATGGGACCCAAAGTCTTTCGGCATGTCTCTACTATAACACAAATGAATATTAAGTCCTCGTTTACATCTATGTAATACACCTCTGTTGTAACGACGAGGCCAGTTACAGCAAAGCGTACTAAATAATCTTCGATTTTAACTCCCAAGCAAGTGAATACCTTTTTATGAAGCCTTTTACCACGTGCCTTTATAAGACCGTTTTCAAGAAAGAGGCTAAGCAGTCCCTGTGATTTATTTTGCTGTAAGAAACGAATCCTTGTTTAGCATCACGTCAGCCCTGGTATCTGGCATCACCGGTGCACAAAACATTAGTGTTTTACGAAACCCAACCAGAGCGTAATGCTGCGCTCAACTGAACTCTCTGCAGACTCCATGAATCTGAACAAGTTGAGAAAATACAGAATCGAGTTCTTTGGGTGTATTTTTGCTAAGATTGGTCTGGCTTCCTCCCCTGAGGAAATAAAGTCACTTCAAGAAGTAGCTGGACTTCGGTATGACACAATACTGTACCCGTTTCGTACAGGACTTCGCCACCAGCAGTGAACCCCTTTTCACTCTCAGACAAAGGGAAGTACTATGAAAAGATCTTTTTACAGCAAGCTAGCGATTGAAGGAATGACCACCGACAGGTTGGATCAGTTGGTTGAGCATTGGACTGCCAAGCGATAGGTTGTGATTTCAGCTCCAGCCGCACCAACACTCACTGTGGAGAAAGTGCTGCTTTTGTAATTTCATCTGCAAATGGTCAGGCTTTCAAGTCTCCTCGGGTAAGGACTATAAACCGTTGGCCCCGTCTCAGAATCCTTGTTAATAAACTCATAAACTCTGTGGGACTTATAAGATCCCACACTCCAATCGAAAAGAACAGGACACGGAGTTCCCAGTGTTGTGGATTTATATGGTCTGTGGTCTTCCCTCAGCAATGGTCAAAGTCCCCCAAACAGAATTGTAAATTAGTCCTGAAAAGTCCCGAAGTTGGTAACTATCACATGTACTTCACTTTACAAATGCAGACTATGAGCATGCGCACAACGTCTGGGATGTGTTTGATTGCGAAACACCACGCGAGTTCCCCGACCAACGATTCAATTCATGTGTGATGCTGTTAGGAGCTGTTCTCAGTAGAAGACTTTAGAAAGATCAACTATAAGCGCTTTGGCCTAGATTCTTCCCCACTAAAATAATGCTCCATGCAAGGTCTCAACTTTGATTTGCTGCCAAAAAACACCGGCATTTCTAGAAGTTGGCATACTAATAGATCACGATATTTATGTGTTCATAGAGAAAGGCGTTGGAAGGCAGTATGCAGAAATGCGTTATGCAAACGCCGAAAACCCCTACCTCGAAGACTACGATCCAGTGAAGAGACAAATTACATTCACACTCTGGCATACACAGAAATCAACGAACAATTACCAGAGGCACCTGGAGGCACAACTATCACATATTCATAAACAAGCGGTTGGGCCCATCGCACAAGTAGTATAACCAGTTCGGCAGGTTTAGTCACACTTCCATCAACGTTGTAGACCTTAAAATCTAGACAGGGTTGGCGGGGCGTGTGGGCCTGGCTTCTAACTCAGCCGGCTCGAAAAGGAAGCAAAGATAGCTCAGGGAGAAAGCTTTTTCTGGTTTTTCCACCCTATGGTCTTGAATAAGTCGTTGTGGGTGTGGAGGTCACGCCCTGGGATTTAATGGCGTCCGAGTAACAACTTTACTCGTCAAAGCAGAGACCACAGGACACTTATCTCCAGAAATGCAAGTAATTAAATGCACTCCCAATTTTGACATCCAACAGGAAGCGCCCCTTTACGTCTAAACCTTTGCAACCTATTTGCAACAATAAGGTAGGGGTAGAGGTTAGCGTTATATTTAGCTTAGGGTAAATGCAGCTGTTTATTCTTACTTGAGGAGCAGCATTTGAAGGACAATTATTTGTATTCCGAGACACGAGTAATGTTGAGCTTGAGGAGAAGATTAAGGGGACACTTCGTGACGCTTATTGAAACCACTTGCATCTAATTACTTGAATTCTGAACATATCTTCCATAGCAGGCATCCGAGCCACCCTCTGGAGAAGCTACCGAAAAGGTAAAAAGGTCTGATCCTATATCTGACAGAGAAGAGGTCCAATCCTCAATATGTGTTCTGAAGAAAGCCTCAGAGGCACACTACATCCGCCCAGCTTGAGGTTCCTATTGCTGGGTTGAAGCTGCAAAATCAGCCCTAGATAACGCCTACAACAAAGTTATCGATTAAGACCTTAGATCTACAGCAGAAGAGATCGATAGTGCACACGAAGAGAACAGGCACATTGCAGCCTGGGCAGCGCTCAGAGAGTTGACCAACAAGAAAGCTTCACCTGTTATTAAGATTGAAGGAGTAGAATCCAAAGATCATCTGAACAATTGGTTTCACCACTTCAGCACACTTCTCGATAAACCAGAACATTACCCTGTGGACCTAAGAGAGCCTTTCTACAACTACAAAGTCTCTGATCAATTACCTATCGACACAAATCCATTCTCTTTTGCCGAGCTTCAAGTATAAGTTTCATGCCTAAAAAGGAGCAGGAACTCCAAAAAACACCAGGTCCTGATTATATTCGCGCTTTAATACGGAAGAATCATCATATTCAATACCAGCTTCTTAAATTCTGCAACGAGACATTCAGTGGGAACAAACGGCGCTCTCAGAGTCCTATATTCAACCTATTCCTCAGAAAGGCAACCTGCGACTGCCGGAAAATTACAGAGGAATCACCTTGTTTCCGATCGCATCAAAGATTTACAACTCCCTTATTCTTAATCGCTTGACTCCGTATATCGAGCCACTCCTCCGAACAAACCAAAACGGTTTTCGCAAAGGACGATCTATGCTACCACAGATCTTCGCTCTCAGACATATAACTAAAGAGCTAAAGGTCTAGGAAAAGTAAGCATCCATTGTGTTTGTTGACTTTTGTAAAGCAATCAACTTTGTGAACAGGAACGCGATGTTACATATACCATCTAACTGCGGAGTGCCAAGGAGATAATTAATGCTATCGCTTTAATGCACGATAACCCATTGCGTTTTGTACAAACTCCCGACTGTCCAACTGAGACGTTTCCTACTACAGCAGGCAAAATACAAGAGGACACGTTAGCACCATTTCTCTTTGTCATTGTTGTGGGCTATGTCCTTAGACAGTCAGTTGACAGTATCAACCACTACGGTCTTCATATAGGCCGTCGCTCTGGTCGACTGAGCTACAAACATCTAACAGACTTAGACGCAGACTTAGACGATCTTGCACTTGTAGCTGAGCAGATAATGTCCGCCCAGGAGCTTCTTGTTTCACTGGGAAATGCAGCAGCGAAAGTTGGTCTAACACTCAACGCAGAAAAGGCAGAACTCATGCCTATCAACCAAGACCTTGACCACCAATCAATTCTTTCACGAGATGGTTCTGCCATAAAGGAGGTTAATGAATTTAATTACCTCGGGTCATTCGTTGCTAATAGTAAGAACGATTTTAGCTCACTTCAGGTAAGGGTCAAGCATGGGCCGCTTGCAATAAACTGAATTCTAGATGGCAATCAGACATGGCAAAATCCATTAAGATCAAATTCTTTAGGGCCTGTGTTGAAAGCCTTCTCCTATATGGAGCCGAAACGTGGAAAATAAGCAAAGAGCTGGAAAAACGCCTTGATGGCACATACACCAGATTGCTTATGTGGGATCAGAATCTCTCCTGGAAGAACCATCCAACAAAGGCCGAAATTTACGGAGAACTTCCTCCTATCTCCAAAACTGTGGCTCAAAGAAGAGCAAGATTCGCAAGCCACTGCTTTCGTGCGAAAGACCAGGTGATCTCCGATCTATCATTAGGGGAACTACCCTGTCCAAGGAGGGGAAACAGACCTCTCACTTATCCAGATACCTTGGCCAGGGACACTGCCCAGGCAGTGGCAGATAGAGCCCAGTGGCGTGGCGTTGTATCTGCAGTCTGTACGGCAGTCGAATGATGATGATGAGGATGATGATGATTTGTGCTTTACAGGTGAAGATGAAAAGCATGTGAATATAAACATCCTGGCACCAACACTTTGGTATTACCTTTCATATACACTGTACTGAATGGAACTGATTAATTTCCTCATGGGACCCAAAGTCTTTCTCATGGAACCCAAAGTCGTTCGGCATGTCTCTACTATAACACAAATGAATATTAAAGTCTTCGTTTCCATCTATGCAACACACCTTTGTTGTAACGACTAGGCCAGTTGCAGCAAAGCGTACTAAATAATTTTCGATTTTAACTCCCAAGCCGGTGACTACCTTTTTATATAGTCTTTTACCACGTGCCTTTATAAGACCGTTTTCAAGAAAGAAGCTAAGCAGTCCCTGTGATTTATTTTGCTGTAAGAAACGAATCCTTGTTTAGCATCACGTCAGCTCTGGTATCTAGCATCACTGGTGCACAACACATCAGTATTTTACGGAACCCAAGCAGAGACTTTAAAGCAAGAGCAATCAACTTGCAAGCCACTCCAAACTCTTTTAAACATTAAAGCCGAATGAAGCGAAAACGAAGCGTTGTTCAATGCCAATTCCAGCACGAGACCGAATATCACCCTCAGTGATAATGCGACCTTAAAACACGCAGTTTGAATG
>NC_090872.1:36162844-36170344 GCF_036669935.1 Montipora foliosa
TCTGAGGACTAAACGTCTCAGTGTATGTGTGAATATTGTTAAATCATCGTAATAAGAGATGAAAGCAGCTCCGGTTTGAAATCCCTGCAAATACTAAGGAAAACACAAAATCTTTCGACGTAAAATAATGCATATTGATGTATAAACGGCACTCAATCTGCTTTACGCAGTACCATAGATTTGAAGCTGCATGAACCACAAACGGATACTGCAAATCACATAGTATTAAAAGAATCAAATTTAAATAAATTCCATGGGCATAAAGGCGTTTTTCTTGGAAAACAAAAAGTAATCGAGGGACAACAAGAAAAAAAAGATGACTGCCTTGTAAAAGCCTCATTGCAGAACAGTCCCTGCTAGTCTTTAGATGCTAATGTCAGATCATGAAGTAAAAAGAAGGAAATAAGAAATTAAGGGAAAAGCTTCATTAAGGAGGCTCACTGTAAGAGAATCAACAGAACTGTAAATGTTTAAATACTCACGTTACATTGTGTCATTATGAAATTAATTTTTTAACAAAGTTGTACCTTTGTCTGCGTTTGTTCTTGTCGTTGTTGTTGTTAACAGTGGCGAGGCTAAAGAGGAAATAGTAGAAAAAATTTTAAAAAAAAGGATGGAATAACAAGCCTCGCGCGCGCGATATATAGGAGGAATTTCTTAATCATTGCAAAGTTTTGAAGAAAGACTAGATTCGTTAAAGTTAGTTGTTAAATACTTTGCATTAAAATTTGTGATTTCCTGTTTTCTTATGATTAACAATAATCATAATAATTTTGATAATAGTAAGAATAATAGTTAATTGCCATTAAATCAGATTTAATTTTTACCAAGTGTATTCTATGTACGTTTTGTGCGATAAACGTTACTTTACACGAAGGTTCATAAAAGCTCCTAACTAAATTAACGAAAGTTTAGTGAAAACCGAATCAATTAGTCGTTTGAAGGATTTACCATAATTATAAAGTAATAGCTATCGCAAAACTGGGTAAAACGAATTGCTCAAAACATTATAAGAAAGAATAATTAATAACACAGCCGAAAATAAACCAGTAGGCACGGAGGGACAAACTTGAAGAAGATTGTTGGGTTTTGAAAACCTTTGAGCCTAACAGTTTTTCATAGTTCATTTTTGTTGCTTGTTTATGATTGAGACAATGCTTGGTAAGTCTATTGATTGGATACGAAACTGCAGCTTTGTGTTCTACAAGTGATTTATTTGTTAACGGAAAGTTCCATAGTGCATAAGAAACGTACTGTATTTCCTGGAATAAGTGCCGCGGCGCGTATTAAATTTTTCACACCTGAAGTAGTGCGGCGCTCATTCCAGATTGGCGTTTGTTTCAAATTTGGACGCGACAAAGAATTGTATTAAAAACAGTATTATCATTTTCCATATTAATCTAACAAAAACGTCTTTCAATTTTAATTATATCAATGCCGCGGCGTTTATTCCAGGTTGGCGCTTATTAACTTTTTTCTCCTAAATGCAGCGCTTATTCGATGGTGTCGCTTAAACGGGGGCGTCCCTTATTCGAGTAAATACGGTAATTTGTGACATTAAAAAAAATCAAATAGACAGCCGTGACACAGCCCTTTAATGACGTTAACAATTTAAAGGCCTCAGTGAGGCCTAATGTCACTCTGAAAGAGTTTATTAAATTTAGGGCAAAACGTTATGACATTTAGGACTTTACCACATTTAGTGCAAAATGTTTTCAATTAACATTTAAGACTTAATTACATTTAGGGTCTTTCATTAGATTTAGTTCTGCAACAGCCACCAAGGAAATCGATGAAGCAAATGAAGCAAATTAATTCATTTGTGAAAAAAAAGCTCAAAACCAGCCAAGAAAATAAAGATGGAAGCCTGACAACTGATGTATCTTACACCTTTATAAAAGCGACCGGACTGTACTTCAATTACGAGACATAAAAACAGTAATATATAGATTTAGCCAAGCCTAAAAGCGGAGCTTCCGGGTTACTTATTCTTACTGGCTGTAGGTTTAGTGAAAATAAAAGGTTTTAATGTTTCCGGTTATAAATAATTCTTGGTTTGCATTCACGTGACCACTTTCCTGACAACGGCTGCTATCTGTGATGTTGGTGTACAGCTTGCGTGAATAAACAGCGGTTGAAGACCCATCGATATCCAGGATTGAAATTGATATGGTTTTCTTTATGATTGTTGACTGCCACAAGAGAAGCGAACGAGATAAAGACGAAAAGTTATGTCGGGTTCCTGAAATTATTTTAAATCAAGGCGAAGATGTTGAAGAGCGAATGCGTGAAAGTTGGAAAGGATGGATTTCAGCCATAAGTCGCTTATCATTTCAGAACAGTGACTGCTAGTCTTTAGATGCTGATGTTAGATTATGAAGGGAAAAGGAGAAAATAAGAAATAAAGGGAAAATCTTTATTAAAGAGCTATAAATGATGAAATATATATGTTGCATTGTGTCATTATGACATTAGTTTTTTAACAAAGTTGTACCTTCGTCTGCGTTTGTTCTTGTCGTTGTTGTCGGTGAGGAGGCTGAAGAGGAAAGAGAAGAACAAGTTTTAAAAATGATGGAAAAAAAAACTTCGTGCGCGCGATATATAGGAATCCGCGGAACTGAATTGTTGAAATACAAATTACATTTTCTTAAATCATTGCATAGTTTTGAAGAAAGCCTAGATTCGTTAAATTTCGTTAAGATTCGTTAGTTGTTAAATATTTTGCATTAAGAAGTGTGACTTCCTCTTTTATTATGATTAATAATAATAATCATCATTATAATCGTCATCGTCATCATCATCATCATTATAATAGCCAAACTCGGACGCGCGAAGCGCGCTAGCGAAGCATCATGGGTAAGATTTTTTTAAAATCTATCCATGGGAGAAATTTTGGTGATGACGTCAGGTGCGTCCGCCCGTACAGACTAGGGAGCTTACGAAACGACGACGCCGACGGCAACGACGACGCTACAAAACAATAGGTTTATGGAGTAAAAACAATGGCTCTGCACGCTCTGCACGTGCGTTTTACGTTTTGGTACATTTCTTTGCCGTCATCTCCTAAATGACGACGTGAAATGACCAAATTCAAGGTTCTGTGGAGGACGTTAGCACATGACGATGAATTTTCAGTTCTCTCTCTACGCTTCCAACCCACTCATACCAGTTTAATTCCTGGACAGTTACTACACATTTTTAACGCGAAACTACAATCATGAAATAGTTTCGTAGTGATACGAATAACGCGAACTTGTATTTTTAAATGAAGTCCTCGTAACCGTCGTCGTCCTGGTTTCGTAAGCTCCCTACTATCAGTGTGGGGAGGCAGGAGAGCTTTTGGGGACGGGAGTATTCGGGCAATTTTCCTTGGCCGGAAATCGCGTGGCAGCGTTGCATTTGCCAACCCGTGTTTTTCTGGCGGGAAATCACATTAGTGACGAGCAACGGGATACAGAGCAAGAATGTCGAAGAAAAGCGATAGAACATGAGACAAGAGACGAAATTTTTTGAAAACATTTAAGCGAAGAAAGCCCCAAGAGAAGTCGAGGAAGGAGAAGACGAGAAATTTTTAATGAAAATCACCGTAAAGCTGAGACAAATGGAGAGAGACAAAACACTTATTTACAACGGTTAGCCTTCAGGTAATGTTTTCCTTCTAATATATGCCTCGCTGCTTCACGTATTTTGTAAAACTTACCAAAAAACAAAGAAGGTCTGAAAACGTTTGCAATTCCATGTTGACAAAGATTCTTACATATTTCAACCATCACATTTATAGGCTTTTTGTGTGAAATAGATGACCGGTCGGTCGTGAGCTGCTTTGTTTGACTGTTAAATTGCAGTCGAGTAAGCAGATTTACTACGCTTTAGGTTGACTTTTAAATTAGTAAGATTTTTGCTGTTGTTGTTGTTCTAAACTGAAGAGACCTTAAAAGGGACCTTAAGATCTACGACTGCGACGTCGACGAAAAGGTCACCTCAAAACATAACGTTTCTCAATCATAAGTCTTTCTCAATCATTCCGTTTCGTTCACGCCTCACAATTTGGGCGAAGTATCCTCAGTAAAAATAAATTGGTACCAGCGGTTAGAGAGTGAAAACAGAGAATGAAAGATTCCCTGTTGTATGCTTACGTTGTCGTCAAAACCTTAAACTTGGTGATTTCACGTCGTCGTTATGCAGAGGACCGCAAAAATACTTGCTAAAATCCATTCTGCACGTGCAGCACGATCATTTTTCCTCTGTTAACCAATGATATCATTGTTTTGAGGCGTTGTTGTTGCCGTCGCCGTCGTAGAATCTTAACCTCCCTATTATATCAGGGCTGTGGCGTTTATTCCGGTGCGGCGCTTACTAACTTTTTTCTCCCAAATGCAGTGTTAATTCGAACGGAAAAGCTTCATTAACGAGCCTCACTGTAAGAGAATCAACAGACCTGTAAATGTTTAATACTTATGTTACATTGTGTCATTATGACGTTAATTTTATAACAAAATTGTACCTTCGTCTGCGTTTTTCCTTGTCTTTGTTGTTGTTAACAGTGGCGAGGCTGAAGAGGAAATAGAAGAAATTTTTTCAAAAAATGATGGAATAACAAGCCTCGCGCGCGCGATATATAGGAATGCGGGGAACTGAAATGTTGAAATACATTTTCTTGATCATTGCATAGTTTTGAAGAAAGTCTAGATTCATTAAAGTTAGTTGTTAAATATTTTGCATTAGAAAGTGTGATTTCCTGTTTTATTATGATTAATAATAATAATCATCATCATAATTGTCATCGTCATCATCATCATCATTATAATAGCCAAACTCGGGGGCGCCAAGCGCGCCAGCGAAGCACCATGGGTAAGATTTTTTTAAAATCTATCCATGCGAGAAATTTTGGTCATGACGTCACGTGCGTCCGCCCGTACAGACTATCAGGGTGGGGAGGCAGGAGAGCTTCTGGGGACGGGAGTATTCGGGCAATTTTCCTTGGCCGGAAATCGCGTGACAGCGTTGCATTTGGCATCCCGTGTTTTTCTGGCGGGAAATCACATTAGTAGGGACCTTTAGATTCTACAACGAGGACGAGAACGAGTACGAGTTTTGACTGCCCGTTTTTAGGGAAATTATAACCCGTACGCCTAATCTTACTCTTTGTTAGCAGTATAGGTTTCTCAGTTATTCTTATTGCGGGTAAGTGAGCCTTTTTGCTCATCAAAAAAAGCCAAAACTGCTACCGTGTTGTTGGTCTTGATTCGACGAGATTTTTGCAAAACGTCGTACTAAAATGACGACGGCATCACGTTTTTCCCGCCAAAATGACGCTGGTTTGCGCGCGCTCATCGTTGTCTTATGAGAAAATCTCGTACTCGTAGTCCTTCTCGTACTAGAATCTAAAGCTCTCTAGTGACGTGCAACGGGATAAAGAGCAAGCATGTCGAAGAAAGCGATAGAACATGAGACAAAGCCTCGAAGAAAGCCTCGAGAGAAGTCGAGGAAGGAGAAGACGAGAAAATTGTTAATGAAAATCACCGTAAAGCTGAGACAAATGGAAAGAGAGACAAAACACTTATTTACAACGTTCAGCTTTCAGGTAATGTTTTCCTTCTAATATATGCCTCGCTGCTTCACGTATTTTGTAAAACTTACCAAAAAACGAAGAAGGTCTGAAAACGTTTGAAATCCCATGTTGACAGAGATTCTTACATATTTCAACCATCACATTTATAGGCTTTTTGTGTGAAATAGATGGCCGATCGGTCGTGAGCTGCTTTGTTTTACTGTTAAATTGCAGTCGAGTAATAAAATTTACTACGTTTTAGGATGACTTTTAAAATAGTAAGATTTTTGCTGTTGTTCTAAACTAAAGGGACCTTAAGAGGGACCTTAAGATCTACGACAGCGACGTCGACGAAAAGGTCACTTCAAAACACAACGTTTCTCAATTCGCTACGCCCCACAATTTGGGCGAAGTTACGGCTAAAAATAAAATGGTACGAGCGGTTACAGAGAGAGAGAATAGAGAATGAAAGATTCCCTGTTGTATGCTTACGTTGTGCGTCAAAACCTCAAACTTGGTGATTTCACGTCGTCGTTATGCAGAGCACCGACAAAGTACGAGATAAAATCCATGCTGCACGTGCAGCACGATCATTTTTCTTCTGTTAACCGATGATATCATTGTTTTGAGGCGTTGTTGTTGCCGTCGCCGTCGCCGTCCTTATGTTACATTGTGTCCTTATGACATTAATTTTTTTAACAAAGTTGTACCTTCGTCTGCGTTTGCCCTTGTCTTTGTTGTTGTTAACAGTGGCGAGGCTGAAGAGGAAATAGAGGAATTTTTTTGTTTAAAATGATGAAATAACAATCCCCGCGCGGAACTGAAATTTTGAAATGCATGTTCTTAAACACTGCGAAGTTTTGAAGAAAGTCTAGATTCGTTAAAGTTAGTTGTTAAATATTTTGCATTAAAAATTGTGATTTCCTGTAATAATAGTTTTTGATAATAGTGAGAATAATAGTTATTTAGTAATAATTATCTCTTACTTGCCATGAAATCATATTTAATTTTTTACGAAGTGTATTCTATGTACGTTTTGTGCGATAAACGTTACTTTACAAGAAGGTTTATAAAAGCTTCTTACTTCAACCTTGCTGTCAAATGATTTCGTAAATTAACGAAAGTTTAGTGAAAACCGAACCAATTAGTCGCTTGAAGGGTCTACCATAATTATAAAGTAATAACTACCGCAAAACTGGGTAAAACGAATTGCTCAAACCATTATAAGAAAGAATAATTAATAACACAGCAGAAAATAAACCAGGCACGGAGGGACAAACTTGAAGAAGAGCCTAACAATTATTCATACTTCATTCTTGTTGCTTGTTATGATTGAGACAATGCTTGGCAAGTTTATTCATTGGATAAGAAACTGCA
This sequence comes from Montipora foliosa, assembly GCF_036669935.1. Taxonomy (NCBI): domain Eukaryota; kingdom Metazoa; phylum Cnidaria; class Anthozoa; order Scleractinia; family Acroporidae; genus Montipora; species Montipora foliosa. The sequence continues at coordinate 36,169,773 of NC_090872.1, forward strand.
GATTTGTAGTCTACAAGTGATTTATTTGTTAACGTTAAGTTCCATAGTGCATAAAGAAACATACTGTTTCCTGGAATAAGCGCTGCGACGCGTATTAAAGGAACAGTCATTCTCGTCACCAGAGCCTCAAGGCTCTGGGAAACTCTATTTGGGAGAACATGCGCCGTAGGGTTCTTATAGCCAAATATTTTCTATTTGAAAAAATGGCGCCTGCTCACTCCTAGTGCTAACATGAATGTACCAATTAGAGACGCTTTTGATTGTTCTTCACGAAAACCAATGAGAAGACACTTTGTTTCAGGGTTCCCCAGAGCTCTTCTCTCCCTTAGTCAAGAGAAGAGCTCTGGGGTCGAGATTGAGGGACTGTATCATGAGTTCGCGCATCTGCAATTGATCAATCAAAACTTGAAATAGTCGGGTCGACGTTTTCAAGTTTGAGGGGGGAAAACAAAATGGCGTCCACAAGCGGTGGTGGCCACGATGGTAAGTGAACGAGAGTTCTCCGGTCGGAAGAGAAACTTTCCAGGTGTCGTACAGAGAAGAAGAGAATTGGAGACGTCTCACGAGAGAAT
>NC_090872.1:36175344-36177844 GCF_036669935.1 Montipora foliosa
AGACGCACAAAGCGCGCGAAAATTAAGCCCCGTTTAGTTTAGGTTGACCTGACTTGAGCCTGCGATCCATTCGAAACAATGTACCTGGGTAGCGGTCAACTTTAAAGAAAACAGCTAAGGGCCATGAACTCTAAACTTGAACCCCCGATATGGTCACGTGATACTGCTCAGCGAATACCTTGCTTTGACAGGTGTCAATTAACCATAGCTTTAATGTCCATTATAAAAGATGTATGCTAGTGTAAACTAGCTTGAATAGCTGGAATATGGCCGCCATGTTGGGCACAAGTATACAAGTATTGATTGCATAGCAGAGGATTCAACTGAATGCTACATTCTAATCAAGCGGCACAGGGCGAAAACCGTAACCTGTGAGCCGTGGAGTAAAAAAGAAAAAATAAACTTAAATTAAAATGCAAAATGCAAAATCTATATGTATATATATATATATATATATATATATATATATATATATATATATATATAATATGCAGTACCTCCAGACGTGGCGCTGGAGCGTCGTACCAAACGAGTCATCCCGGGATTTCGGCCCGTGCGATCGCTTTTTGACGCAGTTGGCCCTTCGCTGCTTTCTGCTAAAAAGCTATGTTGTGTGTACGGTCCTCAGACCGCAACCTTGAAAGTCCGGGCGATATTCAACGCGTCCGAGAGCACTGCCCTCTGCATCATTCGCAGTACGTCTGTGCTTCTGCCTCCCACGAGCTCGCGCATCGTGACATCCAGCTCCCGTGACCACTCCCCGAGGATATCCATTATGATGTTATATTGCTTCACCTCGCAGCCTGGGAACTGCTGCTTCAGTTCCCAGTGAAGGGGTCCGTACTTGAAGGTCTTCTCCTCATCCTTTCTTTTTCAATTGATAACCCACGGGCAACTCATTTCCAGAGTCACAACCCTCTTGCACTTATGATTTGCAATACGTGCATCCACCCTATTGCATCTGTGCTCTTGTTGATCGGCGTATATAGGGACATCCCAATAAGCTTTAACGTTCTCTGACTCATACACAGGCTTGGGGTTGTCGGGTGAGTACCAGGGTGGTATCTCGTCTGTAAGTCCCTCATCGTACAACAGTCCGTAAAACAGTTTCTTCAGTGCTGCGTCGTGTCTAGAGAGATACTTGCTCTGGGCCAACGCACTACGTCCTGACTGGCCACGTTCTCTGGGCTCTTGCCGCATAACTTCACCTCACCTCACCTCACCTCACCTTTCCGCGCTTGTTTGTGTCTTCTGACCCGTGTATACTCGCGTTGGTAATAGCTGCTCGTATAGCTCAATGAGTTCAGCGATTGTGTGTGATGGCCAGTTCTTCCACTCTATGAGCCACCAGAAACACCCGTCCGCACTCAAACTTTCATCCTCCAGCCTTGGTAGTCACTAGACGCCCTTGCCATCGTTTGTTTCTGATCTCATCCTCTAACTTCTCAAAAGGCACTTCTGCACCTCCGTCTTGATCTTTTGTGCGTGTTCCAAATCCACTCCAACCCACACTCCTCCGCGCACTGAGCCGCTTCTACTTCAGGCAATTTGGAGCCGTGCGAAGAACAAATTTTCAAACGATCGCGGAACATGTTTGCTAATTTTTTTCAGCCAAAAAATAACACAACAGGCATTGGAAAGCGTAAAGAAAAGGATTTTTGTTCATTGGATGGAATTTCAAGCCTTAAAGTCGCTGAAAGGGTAAGATTATTTTCGTAGCGTCATATTTGCATAAAATTCCCTCGTTGTCTTGTCATCGAACAGAATTGTGGTTTCCCTCAAAATAATCCAAATCTTTTATATTTAACTTTGTTACATGTCCAATGAATTATGTTATCTTCTGGGATGAATTTTCCGTCGAAAAATTGGTAATTTGGTTGGTTTTTGACCAACAGACATTAATAATTCGTAATGTAATCTGTCTCGTTGCCGTAGCAACGGGTCGCAAAAAATAACGAATTATCATATTACACATCGACTGATAAAATTGCGTTTGACATCTCTTGAAAAAATATATATATAACCTTACCTACTGATTGAACATTGCACAGGGACGATTTCACGAAGGCAATTGTGCACCAGCTAATGCCGCTGATCCAACTTACTGCATCTTCCCAAAATCATCTCCAATCAACCCACGAAAAAAAATCACCTTAAACGGATCGAGTGTTGGAACGCATATGTAGCCCAGGTCCCACACGGTCACGAATAGCCGTGGCTCACAGCAATTATTAAATGAGTTGAATTAGCTTAGTGGTGTCCTCAGTCCAAAGAATCTGATTAAATATTTACAACACTTTATCCCGATCCCATTAATTCTTTGAACAGCGCACTAATTTTATTATACCATCAAAAACAAAAGGCAAACTTGACTGGCAGCATCTCGAACTATATAACATCTCGTGAGAATGGAAAATGCACGAAGGAGAATTTCATGAAGGTATATTTTATTACTTTTAAAGGTTGGTCCTTGAAATATGCAAGGCGACTTAAATCTGCT
>NC_090872.1:36182844-36190344 GCF_036669935.1 Montipora foliosa
CGTGGTCTCCCCCTCGATCTTTTGCCGTGCCTGGGATACCACTTCTGCAGGTAATTGGGTATACGATTTTCAGGCATCCGAGCAACATGCCCAAACCTTCTAAGTCGCATCCTGCTAGTATGATCATCCAATCTTCCTGCATGAATGATATCAAGAATCACGTCGTTACTGACCATGTCGTGCCATCTTACTTTCAGGATTTTCCGGAGACATCGCATGTGGAAGGCCTCTAATCGGTTTTGTTGTTTTACCATAGTGTTCCACGTCTCACAACCGTAACAAAGGACTGTCAGTACTGCAGCCTTATAAATCCGTATCTTATTCGAAAGACGGATGTTGCGGTTCTTCCAGATTTTACCAAGACAGCTAAAAGCACCAGAAGCTTTGTGAATTCTTGCATCCAGTTCCTTATCAAGTTTTCTTTAAAAATTAGTGTCGATTTCAGCTTAAGGGAGTGTGCTAAAGAGTCCCAAAGCTTAACATTCCGAAGTGGAAATTTCTTTGTCCGGTGGCAGTCCTACACAGTGGGATTTCCAGCATCTGTGAATTCCTCGTTGTTCGCGTGGAAATACTAGCTCTGTGAATGTATCTAGAGCAAAGGGAGTCTGGCGCATTCCGGTCATGCTTTTATAGGCCATTATTGCATGCCGAACTGGTAACCATCGTAGATCTTTAAGAATAGGAGTTATGTGGGCATACTTCTTTGCGCCACCATTAATAGGACTAGCAAGGTTTTGTACAGCTTGAATCTTATTCAGGTTAGCCTCGGTGGTATTGCTCCAGACGTTGGAACAATAGTATAGTATCGTAATCATTCATTATTACTATTATTAGGTCTAGAGGGTCTCCTCTGCAATTAAAGCTTCAGTAATAGTGATAAAACAGAGACCTTAACTGAATTACATGGGCAACATGGTCAAGTTTAGATCACTCTGCAACCAAGTAAATCGAGAACAGCAGAGGTGCAGAAGCACCTTTTACCAAACTAAGATCAACCAGCTCAAAGAAAATAATCCCAAACTGTGGTGGAAGTCGGTTAAAGTTTTGTTCGGTATCGACCCAGTCTCACCAACGAATGGTTTGCGTCTATGAACTACAAATCAAGACGAATGCAGTTTGTCAGTCAACCAACAACAAGTGAACTTAGCCAATTACATTAACGAAGCCTTTCTTCGACCAATGGCTTCTTTTATGCCTCTCACGTCTCAGCGTTCACCAAAGACGAACTCTGACATCTCCATCGATATCATCGATCTTCTTGATGAACATCTTTAGTCTTCAAAAGCTCCTGGTCCTGACTCTCTTCCTGCATCGATTTTCAAAGAAAACGCTAAGGCACTGTCAAACCTGTCAAACCTGTCATGAAAATACTCAACATCTCATTTCGTGAATGTCACTTACCCGCATCAAGAAAAAAGGCGGACGTTACACCCATACCGAAACAAAAGCCAGTCACTGACGTTTGTAAACATCTAAGACCTATTTCACTGACTCCCATACTATCGAAAGTGGCAGAAGAAATTGTTGTAGAAAGATTCAATAAACCATCCATCTTGAAGATAATCGACTCCCGGCAGTATGGCGCTGAGCCTAAATCATCCACCGCTTACGCCCTGATCAGCATGGTCCACCATCTGACTCGCTCCACTGATGGTAACGGTGCCTTAGCAACAATCTCGTTACTTGATTTCCGTAAGGCCTTCAATTTAAATTAATCGACCATCATATGTTAGTCGAGAAGCTTCGTTCTCTTGAATTACCTGAATTGGTCACGAGTTGGACAACATACTTTTTGACAAATCGCGAACAGAGACTAAAACTTCCTGCGGCGTTATTTTGTTTTTTCTGACTGGCCCCCAGTCTCTGCCGGAGTTCCCCAAGGAACAAATCTTGGTTCTTGACTCTATATCCTCATGATAAACGGCTTAGACGCTCCTGGTGTTTATATGTGAAAGTATGTAGACGACGTCACCGTGTCCGAAACAGTCACAAAAGGGACGACAAGTGACAGTTAGCCATTGACGTAATACACCCTCAGTCTGAGGATCTTAACTTCTTATTAAATGAAGATAAGTGCAAAGAAATGAGAATACAGTTTTCTAAAATCAGAATTCAGTGTTTTCCCTTGACTATTAACAACAAAGAAGTTGAACTTGTGTAAAATGTGAAAAGTTTGGGGATCATTATTAGTGATGACCTAAAATGGATCCATCACACGGCCTACATAATCAAAAAAGCATCTCAAAGGATGTTCTTTTTCAGGCAACTCAAACATTCAACGTTTCTACAGTTGACACGATTAATTTTTATTGTCCGTGCATCCGCAGTGTGGTCGAGTATGCATCGCCATACGCCACCACGCATGACCCACGTACCTAAGCGACGACATTGAACGGATTCAAAAACGCGTCCTCTCAATAATGCTTGGTCCTGGACTCACCTATGATAATAGAATTGCAGCTTCCAGTTTACCATCTCTCGCCACCCGAAGACAAGTTTCATGTGGAAAGCTATTAAGAACATAGTTGAAGATCCTAATCATAATCTGTACCATCTGCTACATGCGTTTAATGCGAACACCAGATACTGCTGAAGAAACAAACGTCTTTTCATAGCACTTCTTCAGTTTATAACACAGATCGTTTCAAGAAATCATTTATCCCATCGTCTATACGTAATTTGTATTATTTTATAAATTTATCTATACTTCATATGTATTTTATTCATATCCAGTTTTATCGCGAATTCTTTATATCTCATAGTTATAAGCCAATGTAATTCAGTTTTCACTGCAAGTTTGCTGTCAATAAACCTTATTTAGCTGTATTAAAATTGGTTTAATGATATACGGATTTCACATTTTCAGCGCTTTTCCGTTTGTTTTGTTGACTTTTTAATTAATATGTTTTCGGCAGATTAACAAATGTAATTAAAAAAAACGATAACAACAAGACTTTCTACCTTTGAAAGTTGACTCTAATGCACTGAATTTTGAGCATTTTCTTTTTGTGTGGAACGGGCCTGTTTGCTTCGTTCTTGTTGCCCCCAGCTCTAATTGAGTTCCCTGCTTGCTAAAAAGTCAATACCGGGAGAAAAAGTTGGCTGGTGCTCCCTGGGTTCTTCCATTTACTTCATTCACTGTCAACTGCACAGGAAATCGCAAAACTCGACGAAACCTTTGGATTTAAATTTGCACGGCCGTTCGTATATAGAGAAATACACCACAGTCGACGATTTGGATTTATCAGAAATAACACACAATCAGCGGTGACAAACATAAGATATAAACGCATCATTTGAAATTATCTTTTTACTTGAGGTTTCGTATGCTTCTGCATACATCTTTAAAAGTGACGGTTAATACAAAATTGGAGTTTAAATATACAGGATCACTAACTTGTTAACAATTAACTGTCAAGTAATAATAGAGCTGACACTAATAAAGGCACAGCTTTTCGCCGCTAACATACACATTTATGGTCTGCTTTAAATATGTGATCAACACTGTCTCCTTTATTTTACATTGAGTATCGGATCACCTATTCGCTCAGATTTCAAAATAATCCCATTTTTAACTGTGACCAATTGAATGATGTAACATAGTCCGCAAGTGCCGACGTATGATGACCATTAATTCATGCTTTAAAATTCTCAGTTTTTCAGTCATGCAATCGTCTTTTATTTTTTCGGATATAAAAAAAAATCATTGAAGTCCCAACAGACAGCTCTATAGCTTACCCATTTGGCGATGGCACTCCAACACTCACTGTAAAATAAAGGCGACACTGTTGATCAAAGATTTAAAGAGAGCCTGAGACAGAGGGCGTCACCCTGGGGTAGACAATTTCTAAACATTATGGTCTCCGAAGCCTCGCTTAAAAATTTTTCAAATTATCAACCGTCCCGCTGCATCAAGCGTGTGCAACCCCTTTGCGTACCATCCATCAAGCCATAATAATTCAAATGCTTGTCAGTCGGAGGAATTATTATTATTATTATTATTATTATTATTATTGTTATTATTATTTACATGCTAAAATTACGTGAAATTGCTAATCTACTATAAAAGGGGAAAAAAAGTCTCGTAAAATCAATTATCTAAATAAATAATACATTATAAAAAACTATATGAGTTCTATAAGTAGCTCGCTGGCGGCTTGTGCAGGAGTTCTAAGCTAACTAAGAACCTTAAAGGTTCCGGCGATGTTCAGACCGGCGCTGAGGACAGCTTTTCAGCATCTGGCGGAGGACTTCCCTCGCTCTCTTTGCACCTAACAATTCTCTAACACTCCTTCCAACGTTCTTAGAGTATCCCCCTAAGACATCTACAATTAAGTTGACTTGGCATATCTAAATTGTAGATGTCTTAGGGGATACTCTGGTGTATTATTACTATTAACATTATTATTATTATTATTATTATTATTATTATTATTATTATTATTACTATTATTTTCTCTCCAGCATTCATTTTTTTCTGGGTGTTCTATGCCACGTCTCAGCTTCTTCCCCCAGCTCAGAGACGCAGCACCTTTCTGATATGACATGTTCGCAACAAGGCCGTCAGCTGGAGCTGCAACTTATATTCGGTATACACAAGTACTCCTGCCACTTCGCAAAGTCTTTCGAAACCGTTCCAAGAGCCCCCTATAAACAACGGCACCACTGCAACTTCTACCTGGTGTATCTGTCCTACTTCAAAAGCTAACTCCTGGTATCGCTCAATCTTCTAAGCCTCAGTCGTCACAATATTCCGGTCATCCGGCACAGCAACATCAACCAGTAGCCACTGGTGCTTATCTTTCAAAACAAGAGTTATGTCTGGCCTGCTGTGTGGTACGCGTCTGTCAGTGACGATAGTACGATCCCACACTTGGGTCACCTGATCATTCTCAATCACTGGTAGAGGCTGATGCTCATACCATCTCTCTCCACAGCCAAAGTCATATTTTTACTCAACTCCCAGTGGACTCTTAATGTTACCCTTTCATGGCGCTTTTTGTGCTCCTTTTGAGCTAAATTAGAACAACCGCTCACAACGTGCCACACACTCTCCGAGATTTTTGCACTCAGTCTACACAAAGGAGAGTCATTTGTCTTATCGATGTAGCACTTGATTGAGTTGCTTCTCAGGGCCTGTTCTTGAGCTGCGCAGATCATTCCTTCTGTTTCTTGCTTCAAATATCCATTCCGCAGCCATCTCCAAGATTATTCAACGGCAGTTTCTTCTATATCCCACACAAACGCACCATGCAACGGTTTGTCCTTCCAATATCTTACCTTCGTTTCGTACAACCTTTGCTTACACTTCTCTAAGGACTCTGTCGTCCTAGCGATCACCTTCTTTTCCCAAGCAGCCTTAAGCATCCACTCAACGAGGTATCCATGGAGGGACCTAATTTGTCTCAACACATTCTGTCACACTAATCAAATCTCTTCCCCCTTACTTCCTTGGTAAGTACAACCTAGCAACGTTACGTCTGGTGTGACGAGCCCCATTCATGGACATAATCTTCCGTGTCATCCGATCCAGGTTTGCATGCTCTTCTTTGGTCCACTCCATGATACCTGCCCCGTACCTGACCACTGCTACCGCCCAAGAATTAATCCCTAAGACCAAATTTCCTACATTTAATTTAGACCGGCATAACCTTTTTAGCCGGCGGATATACTCCTCCCCTATCTTCGCTTTCATCTTAGCATAAATTATCTAATTTATCGTGCTGTAGTATTCCCAAGTACGTATACCCACATCCTCCACTTCTCAGGCTCATAAAAGCAACACTCGGTATTTCTATCCAACTGCTGTGCTGTTTCCTTCCCCTCTTCATCTCCAAAACAGCACATTTATCCAATTCAAAGGACATTCTGATATCCTGAGAGAATATTCTAACACTTTGTATCAGGGAGTCTAGTTATCCTTGCTTGCTGCATCGAGTCTCAAGTCGTCCTTGAACAGCAAGTCATTGACGACCTTCATCTCTTTGCACATTTTGTGCCCCGCTGTCATCTTGCATAATATCAACGTCAGTGGTAGCATGATGATAACAAATAAAAGCGGGGACAAAGAGTAACCTTGAAATATCCCTCGCTTAATATTGACTTCTCCCAAGTCATTTACTCCAGACCTCAAAACCTTTTTCCAATTTATCATACTATTCCTAATAATTGCCACCACATTTCCGGTAACACCTACCATGTCCATACACGAATGTGGGAACATGTCATACGCCTTTCGATAGTCAATCCAGGCCATAAACAGATTAGTGAGTCGTCTTCGACTATTTTTTAGAATTGCCTTGTCGATCAGCAATTGATCTTTAGTGCCCCTGGATGCCTTTCTGCATCCTTTCTGTTCATCAACCAGAAGACAATTCTGAGCAAAGTGCACATAAAATTTCTCTGCTATCATTCCCGTCAATAGGTAGGCATGCTATCGGGCAATAATAAATAATCTCTGTTTCCTTCTGTGGATCTTCCATTACCAACACAGTTCGTCCTCTTACCACCCACTCTGCTACATTCCCTTGGTTCAAGCAATCTTGTACCTGAGACTTCAGTCTTGTATGTAATCAGTCAGCTTCTTGAACCAAAACCCCTGTACAAGGTCTGGCCCAGATGAATTCCACTTTGGCATCTTTCTTACCGCCGTTTTCACATCCAGCTCTCTGATTTTCATCTCATTCTGCAGAGGCTTTCCACTCAACTCTCTTTCTTCCTCAACTAGCCAGCTGCAGGAAGCTCATTCATCATGGACTATATCATCCGACCAGATTTTAGTCCAAAACTATGTTCAAGCAGTGGAATCTGGTATTCCAGCCATTCCATCCTTAACCCAGTTCATCATAAAACAAGTTCTGATTTGTTCTAAACAAAATGTTTTGATGGAATTGGAGGCAGCGGTCATCGTACCTCTTGATCTTTATTCCACCTGCTGTTATCTTCTGCTTCAACATGTCGCTCACATAGGGCGTTCCTCTCTCCCCAAGATTGTATTTTTGATCTATTCTCCTCTGGTCCCTCTTTCCTAGCTTCATTCTCCCTCTTCTAACTTCCTCAATCTTTCTCAAATCTCTCCGCCATACTGCAATGCTGTTCTTAATCCTTCCCTTCCAAAAGGGCTCTTTCTTCTTCCTCCGGCCTTCGTCTTTGGGATCTTCCCTAGCATTTCCGTGGTGACATTAGTTTCAGTTACATTCGTTGTTGGTATCAAACTCGCAGCTTCATTGATCTTATCAACCTGCTCCTTTAATACATTTCTGTCAAAAGACTTCAGAGATGGTATTGCTTCCCGTGTGTGTTGTTCCATTACCTCCAGTAGTCTATTTCGTAAAGCTCTTACCTCCTCACTAACGTCCACGTGTTCTCCTACCTCTATCCTCTCTTCTTCTCCTTGCCGGTCCACACTCAAGCCATCCATCACATCCAAGTTACCTTCCTCTTCACTAACATTGCCACTCAACTCTACTTGATGCTGTTGGTTGGCGTCATTTTCCGCAA
>NC_090872.1:36192844-36197844 GCF_036669935.1 Montipora foliosa
GGAAAGAAACGAAGAAGGTGACATTGACGTAAAAAAGAGCAATGACCATAACATGTGTATGACATAGTATGCATATGGTGCGCTTCTATGGTCAAAAATAAAGAACAGTGGCTAATAAAATATGGTGTTTTACTTTCGATAAAGTTCCACTTCCAGACCTCACAGAAACCAGTCAATGAGACAAACGTTACAATTCGTGGATACAAGAAAAACAAACAGTTCCCATTTTATACCGTGGGCGCTCTTCGGGCAGGCATCCACGTAAGAAGCAGTACTGTGGCACGGTGGTCATGATAGGTCACATACTTGTGCGGTATTTGTAGCTGTCGCCGACGTTGTACGCGTGAGTTTCATGCGTCAGTACAACGTAATGGTAGAACGTTTGTTTGAAATAAATATACGTATCAAATAAACATAGTTGTGATGAGCTTTATTTCACTGTTACTCTTTTAGCGTGTAAAAAAACAATGGCTGCGATATGCATTGTATATGAAATCACGTGATTTCGAGTGCAATTTGGAATAAATAACACAGACGACCAAAATTGCACTCGTCCTACCGGCTCGTGCAATTTGTAGTCTTTGGAAACATTTACAAAGAGCGTATTTATTCCAAAATGCACGAGAAAATTCGACATGGTAAACCAGAAGAAATGCATGCGTCTCACGCAATCAGGGAAAAATTGCGCCATAAATTGGCGCCATCCAAGGCGTGCTCTTGATTTGAAAACAAAAGATTTGATTGGTTCTGACCAAACCCTAATGTTTATAAAAAAATAGCCAATCGATGATCCAGAATTTCTCCGATGTGTAATTTGTCACTGGCTTCTCAGCGCAATCAGAATCGAGTACTTTTTTTGTGTACATGTATTAGATGTGTTTGAAGGTCGGAGCTCAGTTCGCGCGCGCGGAGCTTCATAGTTAAGAGAAAATATGATAACCTCATCGATGCGAGGGAAATTAGGTTTTGGTCACGCGTAGCGACCGCCAGCAAAAGTACGGTCCGTCCTCACTCCTGCATGTATGCCAATGTGAACCATATCGCGTGATCAATATCGAGGCTTGCTCCAAGTTGAGACGTCTTATCGAGCGCGCGTCAGCTGCTCTTTTTTTAAGCTTGACCGCTGACGCAGGGACTGGTTGTTGATTGGATCGCAGGTTGCAAGCCAAGGCTAGACACATCATACCTGAGGGCATAAAGCAATGGCCTAAATTTTTCAGGGGGACGCTCTTTTTCTGTGTGCTCGAAGCGCGGGCTACACTGTGATGCTACGTCAACGCAAAAGCTCTTGACAGTCGACGCTTTTCTGCTCAGGTAGCAGAAACGGATTTTGAAAAAAAAAAATTTTTTTTCCCAAAAAAAAAACGCATTTTCGGCTGGTTTCAAACAGGATTGGACATTATGAGCTGTGGTCATGGAGCACACTGGTGGCTTACGTAGTTATTCCAAGTCAAGCATTGAGAGGGATATAAACGTTAAAGGGCTAAGTGTTTATTTTTTATTTGCTGTAGTGGCTAGCTATTTTGCCTGTCTGAATTATCAATTTTTGGGGGGGCCAGTAAGTCTTATCTCAAGATTTCTTTCAAATTTTGAATCTAATAAGGTTACAAGACTGCCTGGTGATTGCAATGACCGAAGAACAGAAAGAAAATGAAAGAAGAGAGGAACAGAAAACGTAGAACCACAAGAACGGTAGCACCAGCTAATGGCTCAAACTTGGTGGGTAAGGAAGTTACTCCCACAAATTCTTGTTCACAGGACACTAAAACCATTTGTTATTGCCCCGGATGGAGTATTTGCCGTGGATATCGTATTTTTAAAAAAATGGTTTAATCGTTTTTTGCCTTTGTTCTAGGAATGAGACTCAAATTCTTATTCTCATACTGGAATTAAGTAACAATCATCTGTACGTCTTTTTTGGGACAGAAATAAATTGATGATTGTTTGCTGGTTTGTTTGGCTTTAATTTAAAAGGCGAGCGCGAGACAAGAGGTGGTCTTTTTTACTCTGTTTGCCTAACTGTCTTTTTGCGATGTGGTCTAGTCTCGACATGACAAGAACTATTGCCCTTAGGTTATAAACACGTATCGCAATGAGTTCTTCGTAAAAGTGAGGAGAAATATCACCAGCTTTGTGTTTTCAGAAGTTTGTTTAGAGCGCCGTACAGTGTAATTGTTGCAGACGTTGTTTGAAGTTGTGCTTATCTTGCCGATTCTGGTTCCAAGCAAAGCTGGCGTGTGTTCCAACAAGAAATAATTCAAATTGTAAATGATCTCGGGTTTCAGAGATAAAGTGGAATAACGTACATCAATAAAAGTCCTTTTTTGACCTTGAAGGTTCAATGGAGTAGTTTCTGGTTTTTGAAGTCCTGAAAGTGGACGGAATTTTATTGATTATTTAGTTGACCTTGCAACTGGAGTAGAAAATAAGGGTAGTCAAACTAAGATAAGATATCAACTTCGAAGTATAACAAAAACAATAATAATAACAATAATAATATAATAATAATAATAATAATAATAATAATAATAATAATTATAATAATAATTACATGCTGTCTTTATGCTCAATCTTCTTTAAAAATCTTCAGCGAAAAAATATACCAACTCTTATTATTAAAAACTGGTAAAAATAAAGGGAAAAAAATTAAGAATAAATAATAGAAAATGTTAAAATGCTTTTTGCTATAAACTCAGTGTCAAATTTGCAGAAGGATAACGCTAATAATAATAATAATAATGGTGACGATGATATTACATCCTTATTAGAATAATCATAAGGAAAACAAGAACAATCAACATGTTTGGTTTTACTGGCTTTTGTCTTGGTGTAAAACTACATTACACAGACGGCCAAATTTATTGTAGCGAATGAGTACAATTATATTATTTATTAGCAGAGAACTGGTACGCCCAAGAGCAAAGGCTGAAAGTGATCATTTTATACTGGCTGCTTCAGGTATTAGCTCTCACCTGTTGCTTGCCATAGAACCGCTGGATTTTGAAACCTGTTCTCCATGAATATTCCTTGCAGAACAGAAATAAATGCCATAGTCGTGTTTTGTTATTTCTGCTATGATAAGGTGACTTTGGCCTCTTTTAACGTTTGTCTTTATTCGTATTCTTGAGTTAGATTCGTTAAAAGTATCAGAATTATTTGCCGTGCGGAACCAGCTCATTACAGGCCTTGGATGTCCTTCAACTGTACAGAGAAATGTCACATTCGAGCCAATCCTCGCACTTTGGTTCACTGGAGTAATTTCGGGTGTTTGAAGTCCTGAAACTGGATGGAGTTGAAGCGACTTACTAGAAGTATCTGTTTTTGTTACCAGATTTAAATTTTAAATAGTAAATATCGTTAACACTTTTCAAATGATCTCTGTACTTTTTTTCAGTATTCATGGGTTAAACTATGTGTGGAAGAGATTCACATTTCATATCTTAAGGTGGCGAATAGGTCACCGTTGCAAGAGGAAAGCAATCTGAAGACACCGTAATATTGTCTTAGAACCTTTCTTACTTAAAAACGAATTCGGAGACTCCTTGGAACATCTCACATCCTAAGGAAGGCTTTATCCATCAAATAGACTTCTCAACGTACCCTATCGTTACCCTAGGCCCAAAGATCGGGCCCGGTTATTATGCTCTATCATGGCCTGAGATAAAAAGGAAATTAATAAGAGTAAGGATAAGGACAGCAATAAAAATAAGAATAAGGATAAGAATAAGTAAAGTACAAAGAAGTGATGAGGGAGACTAATATGAAGCACAATAGAGCTGTTTTTGTTACTCGCTCGTCGATAGAGCTTCAAAGCAGGATTTCAACAGCGTCGCGAGTGGGAACCAGGAACTAATCCGCAAACAGAGTCAACACTTTCGACCATGTGCTTTCTTATGACACTTGTATCGCAAGGGCTTATGGGAGTTACACTTCTAGGGAGATTATGGGTCACGACCCTCACATTTTCAAGCACAATTTTTATTTAAGAAAAAAAAAAACAAACGTGATAAAATTACGATGATATTCTTATTTGTAATCAAAGCCTGGCAACAAGGTTTCACCACAGTAACTTCATTAAAGATGGCACTAACCCATTTTGTAGGATGTGTGGCAAGTCTGATGAATCTGTCGATCGCGTGATATCTGGCTTCCCAGAACTTGCCAAAACTGAATACATTCAGAGGCATGATAACGCAGCATCATGCATCCATTGGAAGGTGTGCCAGAGCTATGATATTAATACAACTAACAAATGGTACGACCACACCAGATAACTGTAGCAGTTGTACTTAACGAACAAGCAACGATTCTGTGGAATATGTCAATTCATACTGACAGGGAAATAGTGGCTAATAAATCAGATATCATAATCAGAGATCACACGAATCAGAAATACCAACTTATATATATGGCAGTCCCATCAGACAGAAATACATCCATTAAAGTAGTCGAGAAACTCTCTAAGCATAAACACTTAGAGATTGAGATCGCCAGAATGTGGAAAATGGGAACAGAGACGATACCAGTTGTCGTTGGTGCACTTGGGGTCATTAAGAAGGGCCTGAAAAGTACGTTGACAAAATGCTAGGCACAGTCAGCATTGTTGAGCTCCAAAAAATTACACTTCTGGATCAGCTCGCATCTTGAGAAAGGTCCTGTCAATCAAATGAACTCTTTGGTACCAAAGGCCTATGGGTTGGACCCGGTGCTTCAAAGACTAAACCAGCCAGCCAAGGCCGTTACAAGTCAACTCTCCGTTAACTAAATGGTTCCTCATTTTAACGTCTTGTCAAACTCTGTATTTACACATTTCACTAAGCGGACACTCTCTCGTAAACGTACGCGGACACATTTGAAAATTAAAATTGGATTTTCCTTTTGTTTACGCTCTCTCTCCTAGAGGACACCCCACACATAATGATTGACTCGGAAGCAAAATATGTATTTATTTGCGAGAAAAAACTAAACTATTACCTTTGACAGGGCAACAGAACAGTGGT
>NC_090872.1:36202844-36215344 GCF_036669935.1 Montipora foliosa
CGTAGCAACGGGTCGCAAAAAATAACGAATTATCATATTACACATCGACTGATAAAATTGCGTTTGACATCTCTTGAAAAAATATATATATAACCTTACCTACTGATTGAACATTGCACAGGGACGATTTCACGAAGGCAATTGTGCACCAGCTAATGCCGCTGATCCAACTTACTGCATCTTCCCAAAATCATCTCCAATCAACCCACGAAAAAAAATCACCTTAAACGGATCGAGTGTTGGAACGCATATGTAGCCCAGGTCCCACACGGTCACGAATAGCCGTGGCTCACAGCAATTATTAAATGAGTTGAATTAGCTTAGTGGTGTCCTCAGTCCAAAGAATCTGATTAAATATTTACAACACTTTATCCCGATCCCATTAATTCTTTGAACAGCGCACTAATTTTATTATACCATCAAAAACAAAAGGCAAACTTGACTGGCAGCATCGCGAACTATATAACATCTCGTGAGAATGGAAAATGCACGAAGGAGAATTTCATGAAGGTATATTTTATTACTTTTAAAGGTTGGTCCTTGAAATATGCAAGGCGACTTAAATCTGCTAACGTCATTCTCACTGATCACATTAAGCACTTAATGACTGGCCCCAAGGGAAACAGTGAGTTTTGTTTCCCCGAGACCCTCAATGTTCCCCGAGGCGAAGCCGAGGGAAACATTGCGGTCGAGGGCAAACAAAACTCACTGTTACCGAGGGGCCAGTCATTAAGTGTTTTGTTATACCTCCCAACTCAAAATAGAACAATACACAGATAAAAATTATTTGCTTGACGTCGGCTGGCGTACAGATTTGCCGCCGTTTCAAGGGTGCACGACCTGATCACGACCTGATCACGTGTGAGTCAAGTTGTTGTTGCCCTAGGGCGTCATGAAGTTTTGTTCGCCCTAGGGCGTCATGACGTTTTGACCAATGACACGTGACACGTTCTCCTCCAATCAGAAAACGTATTTGAGTTGGGAGGTATAACAAATACATTTATTTCACAAGGATACGAATTTGCTACAGACGGTATTGTGCTATAAGAATATGACTTCAAAAGTTAGAAGAACTTGTCGATCTTAGTTATCTCTGCAAATTTAGGCCTTTTGGCCGCCAAAGTGAGTTTAAGCCAAAAAAAATTGAAAAATGTCTGGCGGCAAAAGCGCTAATGAACCCATATATTATTGTAAAATTTCCAATATTGAAACCATATTGCTTAAATATGGTCCAGTAGTCCTTTTCTAAATTTCCATAGATGTACTTTCAATATTCAGTGCTTTCTCGGCTGATTGATGAGATCCTGCTCTTGAAGCGAACATGTAGCCAACAAAACTTTCCTTTGTCTACGGAGAATATGGCACGGAAAGGTCGTTGGTTTGGGTGCATCATTTTTTTCATTTTGATGTTTTTACTGAGTCATGCTACGTGTTTGTGAAACCACGCTGAATTACCGCTGACAATTCCCCTTCCACCAAAAGGACCCCCTGTTTCTCTGTCGTACTTTGCATTTTTTCTCTAAACATTCGGTGTTATAATTCAGATAGAAACAAAGGGTATAGTTAACGTTCTTTAATTATGGATTTCTTAATTGTTTCATTGAGGTAGGGCATTCTACGCTCTTCCTGAAGGAGTTGAGATGCAGAGGGACGTGTTTAGTGGTCAGGCAAGATAACTGGTTAGTTCAATGACTGGTCCTTTTGGGTCAAGCAAGGTGACTTGTGGGTGTATAAAGCTTCCGAGTGACTGATAACAAAGGTTGAGGTTGCGTTTTAAATATCTGGCGGTGGGTCTGCGTTGCAGATTAAGTGTTAAGGCCTACTCTAGTCATGACTAGAATTACTTTGAAATGAGTGACGCCTAGTTTTAACCCGAGTAATAAACACATGTGGCACACTGAGACAGCAAATGAGGTGGATATGATTAACAAGGACTTTTTGTCTTTTGATATGAAGGCCGGTATGTAAAGTAAAAAATGTATTCTATGGTTGTTACCTCGTTATTTATCTGGACGCACATTGTATAACCAATATGTCGATTTTTTCCAACAATATGAACTTGATATCCCCATAAATACCCTCGTCCTGTATTAAGGCAAAAAAGAACATCAGATCTTTGCTGAGAGAATAAATGAAGAAAAAAAGTCTAATGCACTCCACTTATGCAAGTAGGTAGTTTACACGAAAACTTGATTTTATCAAAAGAGTTCATAAGGGTTGATTCAAGTGTACATGTACTACTGTAAATGGGTTTGAATGGCTAGCCTGTTTAGCCCTCCGTTGGAGTGAATTGAGGAATTGTGGGTTGTTTCAGGTTGTAAAAGTTGGCGGCGCTATGCCATTAGTGGAGACATGGCGTATAAACACCCAAGAACCCTCAAATCCTCAAATTACTCTGACGAAGGGCTAACGCCAAACGTCTTCCATTCAATTTTAGGGCTCTCCCAGGGTATTAGGGAATAATGGAACAAGGCCTTTTTTAGCTTGTTGCTAAAACCAACTTTTCGTTTTTTACTTTCCCAACGACAAAGCAGTACAGTTTTTTTAGAAACTATGTTATAATGACCTCATTCAAGAGTAGCGGCTTACTTGAAGACGTTTATTTACTTAGGCAAGCAAATTGACACCACGATGGTCACATCGCCACGTTGAATCTCGGCCTGTTTGCAAGATTCAGTGTAAATCAAGTAAAACCACAGAGCATTCACTCCGAGTTGAAGCCAGTACCCACCCAGTATTAAAAGACCCAAACTGTACCTATAGTGGTTATACTTCTTTGATAACAATAAAAGCGTTTGCGAAATACTATTTAGAAAATAGGAAAAATAGCCTTTACGGAAAACGGCTAAACCCCCCCCGAAATTTACTGATCGACACAGACCGACTGAAAGTCAAGCAGTTACTAACAAGAAAAAAAATGGCTTACGGCCTGCCGTTCCCCGTTGACAACAAACCCCAAGCTTGATCGCTCTAGTGCAGCTAACATGTGTGTTAACAACATCATGGCAGTTATTTTCCGTTAAGTGAAATCTGGTTTCAGTACACGTCGCCCATGTCTAACAGGTCGTATAACCTCACCTACCTAGGGGTCTTACTTTGTATTGCTACTGTCATAGAGTCAATATTTCTTGGCATGTTATCTCTTCACTCACTTTTTTTCGGTGGTTCCCACTTTACATGCACAACAGGCTTTTCACTGTGAATTTCTGGGCGAACCGTCACATTCAATGGGGGACCAGGAAATGACTTGCAATTTGGGTAGCGTTTCTTTCTGAAACTTACGCAAGCGCTCCCTGTTCAGGAATTGGTTTTGAAAAAGAAAGACAGATACAAAGTTAGCGTCGATAATGTAAGGATGGCTAAATATAGCTAGTGAATTAAGGGGGTAGTTTCTATAGAAACTGTGGTGCTGCGTCGGTGGGGAAGTAGTATACAAACATTTGGTTTTATCAACGGTGTTGATAATGTAAATTGGCCACCGTACAGAGATTCTTTAGCTGACGTTTCGAGCGTTAGCCCTTCGTCAGAGCGAATCGAGGAATTGTGGGTTACGCGTAGCTTTTATAGTAGAGTAGCAGCTACGCTATTAGTGATAACATGGCAACGTGAAAAATAGCAATACATTAGTTAAATGAAAAATTAATTGCGTTTAGTAACACTTAAACCTTATTGCACTTAAGGACGGTGCCTACTATTGTTATTGCGCATACGTTCTGCGCATCTCGAGACACTCAGATTTCCTATCTGTGATACTTACTAATACGGGGATATTTTTGCACGGTTTAAAGCTATCCGGAGGAAAGAAGATCTTAGTAAGTACTCTTGGTATCCAAAAAGAAAATTGGGGGTAACCATGCATTTTTCAGAGATAATTAAGCTTCAATTTGAGAAAGAACGCCATACATTGCTTTGTATTTTAGAGCTTTTTACAAATATTATCCATGAATTATCTTTGAAAAATGCGTGGTTACCCCCAATTTTCTTTTTGGATTTCAATAACACTTGTTAAGATTTACAGTTCCTGCATAATCACAAATCGGGGCAAAAATATCTTTAATTAGTAGGCACCGTCCTTAAATCTCAAAATCTTAGAGTATCAAATAAAGTGCATTTGATTCGATTTTGTGTTTGTGAAAACCATGAATACACACACAAATTCTAAATCAGTGCCAATATTAAAACTGAAGCCTTGGAACTTACATTCACTGTGGTGTGGGCCGCCGCAAGGCAGTGACGTCGGTTCACTTCCTTGAATAAAACGTAACAGAAATATTTATAATTTCAATATTGCTTCAAATCAGTTGTCTATTTCCCACATTGAATTCAAGTGAAATATTTTATTTTCGTTTTTAGTTGGAAGGACGCAAAAAACAACTCAACCCTAGCTACCATCGCCTCAGGGAATCGAACCATGTGTCCCCCTCCCCCCCCCCCCCCCCACCCTCTACCCTCTACCCCTTTTCATCATTATTATAAGCATCAAAAGCATTGTTACACTTTGTATGCTATAAGTAGTAAGGCACAATAGGGTTTCAAGCGTAACCTAGGGCCGTCTTATCATGGTGGCTAAAAAAATATAAACAATCTGAAGAACAACCAGGTTAAAAAGAAATAAAAAATAAAACAGAATGCATACGAATCTACTGATGTAAGACTTTGAACCTTTTCCACAAGAAAAAAAAAGTGATGAATATATGAGAGCAATTGAGTGATTTCAAGCTCCGCAAGATACAGTGTATGTCACTTCTAATTGACAAGACAAAATCTCTATACTGTACATGGACTTCAGATAAACATTTTAATAAAAGTACCAAAAACGGAAAGCGAGCAATGTTCAAACTCAATGTTTCTTTTTGTGTAGCAACTGCTTCTCTTTCTATTGAGATGTTCCCCATTCTTTTCTCTTTTTCGCAAGCGACCCTGATCCATTTTGGTACTGGACTTTTCTATGTAGCAGCGTACTCCTAAAGTACCTTGTCTTTTTCTATAGCTCTATCGTGGATTTCAACCCCGCACCTTATGTACCGTCTCTTGTGACTTGACTGTCGTCTTTGAAACATGTTCTTTCTTAGCTTCCGCTTAATGCCCTGGGGCCGGCTGCCCAAAGCCTGGGTAGCGCTAACCGTTGGCTAAGAAGCATCAAAACCTGTAGGTTTCCATGGTATTTAACGCTGGTTAGCGCTAACCGTGCTTCGAGCAACCTGCGCCTGAACTGTAATCTAAACTCGTTCATTGTGTTTGCAGTTGCAGGGATCACCTTGGTATTAATCGCTCTTACTAGGGTTATTGTCGTTATCGTTATCGTCATCGTCATCGTTATCGTTATCATAAACATTCTAGAATTACAAAAGAATTGAAAATATTTCAAAAAAAGAGAAACAATAGACATGCAATCCAAATGTCTAAAATACTTAGGCTAATTGGTTGGTCTGCCTTAGTCCAGGCTGCCTGCAACGTTGGGTTTCTTCACTCGCTTCCAACAACATACTTCCTATGGTGACATTATTTCTACCAGTGATTCTTTTCATATCCTCTACCACAATTTCGTTTCATCTTTTACGTGGTCTCCCCCTCGATCTTTTGCCGTGCCTGGGATACCACTTCTGCAGGTAATTGGGTATACGATTTTCAGGCATCCGAGCAACATGCCCAAACCTTCTAAGTCGCATCCTGCTAGTATGATCATCCAATCTTCCTGCATGAATGATATCAAGAATCACGTCGTTACTGACCATGTCGTGCCATCTTACTTTCAGGATTTTCCGGAGACATCGCATGTGGAAGGCCTCTAATCGGTTTTGTTGTTTTACCATAGTGTTCCACGTCTCACAACCGTAACAAAGGACTGTCAGTACTGCAGCCTTATAAATCGTATCTTATTCGAAAGACGGATGTTGCGGTTCTTCCAGATTTTACCAAGACAGCTAAAAGCACCAGAAGCTTTGTGAATTCTTGCATCCAGTTCCTTATCAAGTTTTCTTTAAAAATTAGTGTCGATTTCAGCTTAAGGGAGTGTGCTAAAGAGTCCCAAAGCTTAACATTCCGAAGTGGAAATTTCTTTGTCCGGTGGCAGTCCTACACAGTGGGATTTCCAGCATCTGTGAATTCCTCGTTGTTCGCGTGGAAATACTAGCTCTGTGAATGTATCTAGAGCAAAGGGAGTCTGGCGCATTCCGGTCATGCTTTTATAGGCCATTATTGCATGCCGAACTGGTAACCATCGTAGATCTTTAAGAATAGGAGTTATGTGGGCATACTTCTTTGCGCCACCATTAATAGGACTAGCAAGGTTTTGTACAGCTTGAATCTTATTCAGGTTAGCCTCGGTGGTATTGCTCCAGACGTTGGAACAATAGTATAGTATCGTAATCATTCATTATTACTATTATTAGGTCTAGAGGGTCTCCTCTGCAATTAAAGCTTCAGTAATAGTGATAAAACAGAGACCTTAACTGAATTACATGGGCAACATGGTCAAGTTTAGATCACTCTGCAACCAAGTAAATCGAGAACAGCAGAGGTGCAGAAGCACCTTTTACCAAACTAAGATCAACCAGCTCAAAGAAAATAATCCCAAACTGTGGTGGAAGTCGGTTAAAGTTTTGTTCGGTATCGACCCAGTCTCACCAACGAATGGTTTGCGTCTATGAACTACAAATCAAGACGAATGCAGTTTGTCAGTCAACCAACAACAAGTGAACTTAGCCAATTACATTAACGAAGCCTTTCTTCGACCAATGGCTTCTTTTATGCCTCTCACGTCTCAGCGTTCACCAAAGACGAACTCTGACATCTCCATCGATATCATCGATCTTCTTGATGAACATCTTTAGTCTTCAAAAGCTCCTGGTCCTGACTCTCTTCCTGCATCGATTTTCAAAGAAAACGCTAAGGCACTGTCAAACCTGTCAAACTGTCATGAAAATACTCAACATCTCATTTCGTGAATGTCACTTACCCGCATCAAGAAAAAAGGCGGACGTTACACCCATACCGAAACAAAAGCCAGTCACTGACGTTTGTAAACATCTAAGACCTATTTCACTGACTCCCATACTATCGAAAGTGGCAGAAGAAATTGTTGTAGAAAGATTCAATAAACCATCCATCTTGAAGATAATCGACTCCCGGCAGTATGGCGCTGAGCCTAAATCATCCACCGCTTACGCCCTGATCAGCATGGTCCACCATCTGACTCGCTCCACTGATGGTAACGGTGCCTTAGCAACAATCTCGTTACTTGATTTCCGTAAGGCCTTCAATTTAAATTAATCGACCATCATATGTTAGTCGAGAAGCTTCGTTCTCTTGAATTACCTGAATTGGTCACGAGTTGGACAACATACTTTTTGACAAATCGCGAACAGAGACTAAAACTTCCTGCGGCGTTATTTTGTTTTTTCTGACTGGCCCCCAGTCTCTGCCGGAGTTCCCCAAGGAACAAATCTTGGTTCTTGACTCTATATCCTCATGATAAACGGCTTAGACGCTCCTGGTGTTTATATGTGAAAGTATGTAGACGACGTCACCGTGTCCGAAACAGTCACAAAAGGGACGACAAGTGACAGTTAGCCATTGACGTAATACACCCTCAGTCTGAGGATCTTAACTTCTTATTAAATGAAGATAAGTGCAAAGAAATGAGAATACAGTTTTCTAAAATCAGAATTCAGTGTTTTCCCTTGACTATTAACAACAAAGAAGTTGAACTTGTGTAAAATGTGAAAAGTTTGGGGATCATTATTAGTGATGACCTAAAATGGATCCATCACACGGCCTACATAATCAAAAAAGCATCTCAAAGGATGTTCTTTTTCAGGCAACTCAGACATTGAACGAATCTAACGTTGAAACAGCTAATATTTATCGTCCGTGCATCCGCAGTGTGGTCGAGTATGCATCGCCATACGCCACCACGCATGACCCACGTACCTAAGCGACGACATTGAACGGATTCAAAAACGCGTCCTCTCAATAATGCTTGGTCCTGGACTCACCTATGATAATAGAATTGCAGCTTCCAGTTTACCATCTCTCGCCACCCGAAGACAAGTTTCATGTGGAAAGCTATTAAGAACATAGTTGAAGATCCTAATCATAATCTGTACCATCTGCTACATGCGTTTAATGCGAACACCAGATACTGCTGAAGAAACAAACGTCTTTTCATAGCACTTCTTCAGTTTATAACACAGATCGTTTCAAGAAATCATTTATCCCATCGTCTATACGTAATTTGTATTATTTTATAAATTTATCTATACTTCATATGTATTTTATTCATATCCAGTTTTATCGCGAATTCTTTATATCTCATAGTTATAAGCCAATGTAATTCAGTTTTCACTGCAAGTTTGCTGTCAATAAACCTTATTTAGCTGTATTAAAATTGGTTTAATGATATACGGATTTCACATTTTCAGCGCTTTTCCGTTTGTTTTGTTGACTTTTTAATTAATATGTTTTCGGCAGATTAACAAATGTAATTAAAAAAAAACGATAACAACAAGACTTTCTACCTTTGAAAGTTGACTCTAATGCACTGAATTTTGAGCATTTTCTTTTTGTGTGGAACGGGCCTGTTTGCTTCGTTCTTGTTGCCCCCAGCTCTAATTGAGTTCCCTGCTTGCTAAAAAGTCAATACCGGGAGAAAAAGTTGGCTGGTGCTCCCTGGGTTCTTCCATTTACTTCATTCACTGTCAACTGCACAGGAAATCGCAAAACTCGACGAAACCTTTGGATTTAAATTTGCACGGCCGTTCGTATATAGAGAAATACACCACAGTCGACGATTTGGATTTATCAGAAATAACACACAATCAGCGGTGACAAACATAAGATATAAACGCATCATTTGAAATTATCTTTTTACTTGAGGTTTCGTATGCTTCTGCATACATCTTTAAAAGTGACGGTTAATACAAAATTGGAGTTTAAATATACAGGATCACTAACTTGTTAACAATTAACTGTCAAGTAATAATAGAGCTGACACTAATAAAGGCACAGCTTTTCGCCGCTAACATACACATTTATGGTCTGCTTTAAATATGTGATCAACACTGTCTCCTTTATTTTACATTGAGTATCGGATCACCTATTCGCTCAGATTTCAAAATAATCCCATTTTTAACTGTGACCAATTGAATGATGTAACATAGTCCGCAAGTGCCGACGTATGATGACCATTAATTCATGCTTTAAAATTCTCAGTTTTTCAGTCATGCAATCGTCTTTTATTTTTTCGGATATAAAAAAAAATCATTGAAGTCCCAACAGACAGCTCTATAGCTTACCCATTTGGCGATGGCACTCCAACACTCACTGTAAAATAAAGGCGACACTGTTGATCAAAGATTTAAAGAGAGCCTGAGACAGAGGGCGTCACCCTGGGGTAGACAATTTCTAAACATTATGGTCTCCGAAGCCTCGCTTAAAAATTTTTCAAATTATCAACCGTCCCGCTGCATCAAGCGTGTGCAACCCCTTTGCGTACCATCCATCAAGCCATAATAATTCAAATGCTTGTCAGTCGGAGGAATTATTATTATTATTATTATATTATTATTGTTGTTGTTATTATTTACATGCTAAAATTACGTGAAATTGCTAATCTACTATAAAAGGGGAAAAAAAGTCTCGTAAAATCAATTATCTAAATAAATAATACATTATAAAAAACTATATGAGTTCTATAAGTAGCTCGCTGGCGGCTTGTGCAGGAGTTCTAAGCTAACTAAGAACCTTAAAGGTTCCGGCGATGTTCAGACCGGCGCTGAGGACAGCTTTTCAGCATCTGGCGGAGGACTTCCCTCGCTCTCTTTGCACCTAACAATTCTCTAACACTCCTTCCAACGTTCTTAGAGTATCCCCCTAAGACATCTACAATTAAGTTGACTTGGCATATCTAAATTGTAGATGTCTTAGGGGGATACTCTGGTGTATTATTACTATTAACATTATTATTATTATTATTATTATTATTATTATTATTATTATTATTACTATTATTTTCTCTCCAGCATTCATTTTTTTCTGGGTGTTCTATGCCACGTCTCAGCTTCTTCCCCCAGCTCAGAGACGCAGCACCTTTCTGATATGACATGTTCGCAACAAGGCCGTCAGCTGGAGCTGCAACTTATATTCGGTATACACAAGTACTCCTGCCACTTCGCAAAGTCTTTCGAAACCGTTCCAAGAGCCCCCTATAAACAACGGCACCACTGCAACTTCTACCTGGTGTATCTGTCCTACTTCAAAAGCTAACTCCTGGTATCGCTCAATCTTCTAAGCCTCAGTCGTCACAATATTCCGGTCATCCGGCACAGCAACATCAACCAGTAGCCACTGGTGCTTATCTTTCAAAACAAGAGTTATGTCTGGCCTGCTGTGTGGTACGCGTCTGTCAGTGACGATAGTACGATCCCACACTTGGGTCACCTGATCATTCTCAATCACTGGTAGAGGCTGATGCTCATACCATCTCTCTCCACAGCCAAAGTCATATTTTTACTCAACTCCCAGTGGACTCTTAATGTTACCCTTTCATGGCGCTTTTTGTGCTCCTTTTGAGCTAAATTAGAACAACCGCTCACAACGTGCCACACACTCTCCGAGATTTTTGCACTCAGTCTACACAAAGGAGAGTCATTTGTCTTATCGATGTAGCACTTGATTGAGTTGCTTCTCAGGGCCTGTTCTTGAGCTGCGCAGATCATTCCTTCTGTTTCTTGCTTCAAATATCCATTCCGCAGCCATCTCCAAGATTATTCAACGGCAGTTTCTTCTATATCCCACACAAACGCACCATGCAACGGTTTGTCCTTCCAATATCTTACCTTCGTTTCGTACAACCTTTGCTTACACTTCTCTAAGGACTCTGTCGTCCTAGCGATCACCTTCTTTTCCCAAGCAGCCTTAAGCATCCACTCAACGAGGTATCCATGGAGGGACCTAATTTGTCTCAACACATTCTGTCACACTAATCAAATCTCTTCCCCCTTACTTCCTTGGTAAGTACAACCTAGCAACGTTACGTCTGGTGTGACGAGCCCCATTCATGGACATAATCTTCCGTGTCATCCGATCCAGGTTTGCATGCTCTTCTTTGGTCCACTCCATGATACCTGCCCCGTACCTGACCACTGCTACCGCCCAAGAATTAATCCCTAAGACCAAATTTCCTACATTTAATTTAGACCGGCATAACCTTTTTAGCCGGCGGATATACTCCTCCCCTATCTTCGCTTTCATCTTAGCATAAATTATCTAATTTATCGTGCTGTAGTATTCCCAAGTACGTATACCCACATCCTCCACTTCTCAGGCTCATAAAAGCAACACTCGGTATTTCTATCCAACTGCTGTGCTGTTTCCTTCCCCTCTTCATCTCCAAAACAGCACATTTATCCAATTCAAAGGACATTCTGATATCCTGAGAGAATATTCTAACACTTTGTATCAGGGAGTCTAGTTATCCTTGCTTGCTGCATCGAGTCTCAAGTCGTCCTTGAACAGCAAGTCATTGACGACCTTCATCTCTTTGCACATTTTGTGCCCCGCTGTCATCTTGCATAATATCAACGTCAGTGGTAGCATGATGATAACAAATAAAAGCGGGGACAAAGAGTAACCTTGAAATATCCCTCGCTTAATATTGACTTCTCCCAAGTCATTTACTCCAGACCTCAAAACCTTTTTCCAATTTATCATACTATTCCTAATAATTGCCACCACATTTCCGGTAACACCTACCATGTCCATACACGAATGTGGGAACATGTCATACGCCTTTCGATAGTCAATCCAGGCCATAAACAGATTAGTGAGTCGTCTTCGACTATTTTTTAGAATTGCCTTGTCGATCAGCAATTGATCTTTAGTGCCCCTGGATGCCTTTCTGCATCCTTTCTGTTCATCAACCAGAAGACAATTCTGAGCAAAGTGCACATAAAATTTCTCTGCTATCATTCCCGTCAATAGGTAGGCATGCTATCGGGCAATAATAAATAATCTCTGTTTCCTTCTGTGGATCTTCCATTACCAACACAGTTCGTCCTCTTACCACCCACTCTGCTACATTCCCTTGGTTCAAGCAATCTTGTACCTGAGACTTCAGTCTTGTATGTAATCCAGTCAGCTTCTTGAACCAAAACCCCTGTACAAGGTCTGGCCCAGATGAATTCCACTTTGGCATCTTTCTTACCGCCGTTTTCACATCCAGCTCTCTGATTTTCATCTCATTCTGCAGAGGCTTTCCACTCAACTCTCTTTCTTCCTCAACTAGCCAGCTGCAGGAAGCTCATTCATCATGGACTATATCATCCGACCAGATTTTAGTCCAAAACTATGTTCAAGCAGTGGAATCTGGTATTCCAGCCATTCCATCCTTAACCCAGTTCATCATAAAACAAGTTCTGATTTGTTCTAAACAAAATGTTTTGATGGAATTGGAGGCAGCGGTCATCGTACCTCTTGATCTTTATTCCACCTGCTGTTAT
>NC_090872.1:36220344-36235344 GCF_036669935.1 Montipora foliosa
GTTTTCAGAAGTTTGTTTAGAGCGCTTACGGGTAATTTGTTGCAGATCTTGTTTGAAGTTTGTGCTTTCTTGCCGATTCTGGTTCCAAGCCAAGCTGGCGTGTTTCAATGAAATACATCAAAATGTAAATGATCTCGTTTTCAGAGATAAAGTGGAATAACGTACATCAATAAAAGTCCTTTTTTGACCTTGAACCGACAAAGACGATCTGTCACATCACGAGCTATTGTACGTCTGTGATTTCTAATTTAGCATGATTCCTATTCGCTGACTTTTGACAGTCGACTCTGAAATGGCTTCTTCCTTTTCCGTTCGCTTGCTGAGGATTTGCTTGTTTTCTATTAAAACTCTTGCGATTCAGGAAAAATTAATGCCTAACTGGTAAATTCGACAGTAAATTTCGCTGGAAAAACCGATATCACACTCATCTCGTGATTCATGCGATATCGGTTTTTCGGGTGAAGAAAATGACACAGTTAAGCAATATCCGGAAAAACCAAAACGCGGACAACTTGAAAGGCTTTTATTTTCACTAATCTTACAGCCAGTAAGATTAAACAACCCGGGAGCTCCGCTTTTAGGCTTGGCTAAATCTATGTATTAGGTTGTCATGAAAATATTTTCAAGGAAAAATTAAGCGCACTCACGCGTTTTCTTTCTTTATTTTATTTTTTTGGTCGTCTGTTTGTGTCAAACAAGCGTGTTCCTTGCAAAAGTGTTGGCAGATAAATAATATGGAACCATTTTTCTTATCAGACTAGATGTCTTGGAATTTTCTAATCTTTTACTCACTAACTTGCAAGTTTCAACACCAAATATCTGATTAACTTGTTACTCTGGTTCTTGCTAAATAGAAAATGCGCTGATTGAGACAGGCCTTACTTGGACGTTGTTCTGAACTGAAGTACATTACCTACCTTTAACATACACTCTCCACTGTTTAACAACAGATCCATTGATCATAAATGAGTAGAGTCCTGAGTTATTTCTATCCGCATTCTTAATCTTCAACCAAAAAGTTTCCTTTCCTTTTTTAACCTTGGATCCGATGGCAAAATCAGCATCATTTTGTAAAATAAATGATGTATTTAATGTCCAATAGCTGTTTTCAACTCTATCCGCAGTTTTTGGTTTAAAACTTAATTTCTTTGTGTCCCCAACGGCATACGTCTTACGGACAGGGTTTGCCTGAAAAAGAAGAAGGGAATAGTTTTCGTTAAATCCCTCACTGTTACTTCCAAGGATCTCCCTGACCATCCGTGCATACGTGTTCTGCTAACCAGGCAAATAAACTTACGCAACAAGTCATTTTAAGCCAAGGCACAAAACTTGGGCCGTGGTTATTTATTTTAATGATAAATGACCAAAATCCTCCAAGCGTTTCCAGTTGGAAGTATGTCGACGATACGACCCTGGCTGAAATAGTCCCAAAGGACACTACCAGTAATAACCAGGAAGCTATTGCCGAAGTAGAACCTTGGTCAACAATGAACAAACTACAGTTGAATGCTAAGAAGTGTAAAGAATTAATTATAGACTTCAAATTCGCTAGAAGTGAATTTGACCCTATTGTAATTATTACAAAAGAACTTTGCATAGTAGAAAATGCTAAAATATTAGGTGTCACTACTTTAAATAAACTCCAAGGGAACAATCATATTAACAACACCATTAAAAAGGCAAAAGGTCTTTATTTTCTAGTACTATTACGACAAAGCTGAAGTATCACCATCAGATTTAATTAGGTTATATTCTAGAGTATTGTTTGCCAATGTCCCATAATGCTATTTCAGAATATCTATCTAACGATTTAGAACGTGTAAAAAATAGGGCGCTCTGAATTATTTCACCTGGAACAGTTACAACAAGAACCTAGAGCTATTTAACATGAGTTCCTTATATGATAAAAGAACTGACCTCTGTAGAATATTTTTTAATAATATCATTGCAAATCCACCAAATAGGTTACATCATTTACTGCAGCGGAGGAACATTCATAAGTACAATTAAGACATAAGCACAATTTTGCGCTAACTATTAACAGGTTTAAGAATACTTTTATACCAGCTATGAGCAAGTTTCACGTTTCATATAGATATTTTAATTACACAATAGTCTATAACAAAGGTTTTTTATCACATGTTTTATCACATGTTCAAGTAGAGTACATCCTATCTTATTACATGTTAGTTCATATTTTTTATAGTTAATATTTATTCATAGTTGTTATTACTTATGCAATTCAGTCTTTTGGCTGCAATGTAAATTATTTTTTTAAAAAACTCTATACTATACTATCAAGCCTGGTGGTCCAGGCTTTCATAACCATATAGAGGCCATGACGAGATGACTTCAAAAGTTGCCTCCAACAACTAAAACGTTTTTGAGACAATTGCCCACATGAATACGGGCAATATCATATTCATCTGCGGTCACCACAAAAGGTAATTACAGCCGAGACAATCTTGTCTCCTTGTGTTTCGGCAATGTCTGTCATACAATCGCACGATTGTGTGAAAATTTGTTATCGCGGATCATGACATTTCCATGGCCAAGCTGTGCACTATTAAGGTGATGATGTCCACTAGCTATTAATTTGCATAATCATATCATATCATATCATATATCTTTATTTACCCTCGGATTTTTAGAGTAGCTTGGTGTAGCTAATATCTCCGAGCATTTACCCTCCCAACCATGATACACCACAGAAGACAGACCACAACACCGACACGACAAGTGGGCAGGTTCTCTCTACCTGGCGTGCTTTTGCTGTTAATGTGTCTTTCTACGTGGGCGATGGATTTTCTCGCTAGACAGAGAGAGATTGTGCTAACGTTCCAATGGAAAAAGCTATTCAGGCTGTGTCACGTAAACTAGAGGCTGAACCGGGTCTTCCTCACCGAAAGACAGATTGAAGGTCTAAATTTCGTTCGAAGGTCACCAATTTATCATGAGTTGCTACTTATCTGTGGTGATAGCTAACATCCATTTGGGGGCGTTTTGGAAGAGTTCAAGAAACAAGTTCTGGCATCCGGTGCGCCTTGAACACCTTTACCAAATCTGACACAATTACAATTTGAGTTAGTTGAAGAGTACAGTTTTTTTTTACCTCGATAATCTGCAAGCGAAGATCTTCCTTTCTACAGAGTCTGAGGCTGGTTATGCCATACCCATGCCTACTCTAGACCTTAAGTCGCCTTAAGTGCACAAACACAACGTACCTTAAAGTTAGCCTAATACAGTTGGGAATGAATCAATAAAGTAGAGCGAAATCAAGGGAGGCATCTTCATGTAATTATCTCTTGGTTAATTTCCAACAAAAATAATGGGTGGGTAGAGGGTTGCCTCCTGATAACCATTTGAAAGGCGCTGATGAGCCTGGCGAACTACTCCCATAACACACAGAAGAGGCCAGAACACACAAGGGAACATGCAGCAGAGATACATCTAAGTGTTTGCAGGAATCAAAAGACATGTAAGCCCTCACCAAATATCTGTTACAAGCCTTTTTGTTAGCTTTGCCTTGCGACATGTAGCTCTAATGAAGACACCACAAACAAGATTCTAGTCTCCACACATTTTATTTCTGGCAAGATATTATGCTATTTGCTTGTGAGGAGCAGTGATAAAAGTAAAGAAAAGTCTCTGCTTAGGAGCCAGAAGGCCCATCAGGCCGGCAGTGATAAGATGCCTTAAAACTTTTTGCAAATTTAAATAACAAATATAACTGATTAAATAACCAAAACTAGTTTAAGCTTAGTAACAAGAATTGAAATGATTTACTTTAGATGTAATACTGATGTAAGCTTAACTTTAACTAAAGAAAAGGCATAGGAAAATGATTGTGTATTGTAAGGTTGAGAAGTCTCACTCTAGGCATTTCATGCAATTTTGCTCGATATATGTAGTTAGTCGAGTTCTTGATGGCGATGCTCTTCACAAGAATACATGATTTAGTCAAGCAGAATGGATTAAACAACCTTTATGTGTTATTCCGCCACATAAAATTCCAAATCTCGATGGCATATTTTGTAACCAAATGCACAATATAATGCACGATATAAATAACACTGCACATCCACTAAACTCCACAACTCCGAGGAAACTTGCTCTAATTTGCTTTTTGTCAGGGTGTATGGGTAATTGATAAATAAACTCACACCGAAAGCTCAAAGAAATTCTTTTACATTTATGTGCCAGGAAAGTAAGCCAGAAATCCGTATAAATTCACGTGTAGGACAAGTGTTATATGTACGTGCTGGGTGTATATTTTTCATATCTGATGCAGAAATAAAAATGGCAACTGTACCACAAAAGCTCACAATATTCTTCCTTGAAAACCGCATTGTGCCGATCGATCGCGTAGAAATGCCTCATCATGTAATTTTTAGCATCGGCCGTTTTGCATGTACCTCTGGAGGAAAGGCTACCCTGAGAATGTTATGGTCACCTGACTTGACTCAAGCTCACGCGAGTCTACACATAGAGACATGGACACTAGCTGGAATGAATGGCGGACAAAAAATTGTTCATGATCACGGATAGAGGAAGAGCCTATAAAGTGTCAACAATGACTCAGGAAAAGACGTTTCATTGAGAAACACCTTGTCATACGGTACTTGTTAGGTTATATTGGAGTGTTCTGCCTAACTGAAGCAGTAGAAGAACATTTATTGGTTGGATTCCCGAAAAGGATCAACCATTGTTTCATGCCATTGGAATGGAGTATAATTTACCAAACTTTCGTTTTCATTATATTTTACAGTTATTTGCCAAAAGTAAAGTGAGTGTACATCTGAGATGAATAATTTTGTGAGTATAACTTCAGAGCTGAACAACAGAGAATTGATAATCGACACAGTTTATTTCTGTTGTAAAGGTCTCGAGTGCCTGCGGGAGCCCTGCCATTTTGTTTTGCTTTATATTCACTAGCAAGTGCGGTGAATACAAAATCATATTATTATCTCTATAGGAAACCAATCAACCAATCAGATTGTTAGAAACTCTTTGTTCATCTCCGAGATTCTGCTAATTATTTAATGTGGTTGCTTTTATTCCAGCCCAGCAACTTATAGCTCTAGTGGCATTCAGGCATAGACATTTGACACTGTCATATAGCCATTAAAAACTGTGAAATATTATTATTTCATAGTTTTTTTTTTTCTGATTTTGGAAAAGAAATAGGGAGACTTTTAATCAGTTAATATTTTGTGACGTAAGTAGAATAAGCAATTTAAGTTGTCTAAGGTGGCCTTAAATCGCCTTAAGTCGCCTTAAGTCGGCTGATGTTTTGGGCATTTTTTTCTTAGTGGCCTTAAGTTTCAGCGATTCAAGGTTCCAGAGTAGGCCTATGCCATCCTCTTTTCGTAGGCATATCGGTCACAAGAGATGGCGGACGAGTACCTTAGCGTACTTGGCGTATCTGAGGTTACAAAAGGCAATGTTGTGATTTGATTTCTATTCAAGCAGTGATCTCTCATAGAAAGAAACGCGTCTCGTCAGTTCTTGTGTCCAACATTTGTCCGCCATTTATAGTGGTGAAAAAGGGTTATGACAACTAAAGAGACAACCTCCAAAGTACACGATCCTACCTACATGAATTCAACTGTGGACACTTTTTTGCACACAGAGATCTCCACACAAAGAACAGTGACAATTTCAGGCAATGAGGAAACCCTGATAGCTGCCAGAAGAGATGCGAGCGAGAGCCTCTACCGCCGACAACAGAAAATATTAAGATAAATAGCGTGTCGGTAAAACGAGATATTGTGAAGTACCTCTCTAACAAGCCAATAGCTTGCGTAGCCGGCGGTTTGGTGAATTTTAGAAGCTTCTTTCCACAGGTGAAAATAAGCCAAAAGAGCAAGCGAAGGGGGATGCAATCAACCTCATTTTGAAACTTCCCATTCCCAAAACACGCGTTTGGTGTCAACAACCAAGCAATCATAGCGTAAACATTGGCAGGAATACAATTAATTCGCTAGGGAAAAATCTACAAGATCGAACTGAGATTTCAACTTACCGTTAGCGTTTCCTTGTCCAAGTTTTACTGCACGCGAGTCGTCGACAATGATAGCTGACAATCTTGTTTCACCGCCTTGAGAAATGCCTTGCCCAGCTCGTCTTCTGCTGATGCGAGAACTAGCTGGAACATCCCAAAGGATACATCTTCCAGCCAGGCAGCCCGCAACCAAGGTTTCCGTGAGCCCTTATACGTCAGCCTTTTTAGCTGGTCATGTATTGATAACATTTCTCAAAGGTGAGATTACTCATTTTCTCCTTCACACATATGAAGCTTTTTCCAATTCCTGTGAGAAGGACCGCTAAAACATCCCCTCTAAGTGTTAGCTGCTCAGGTACAACGTCTTTCTGCTCTTTTTTTTAAAAACAACAGAAAATCCCGTCCAAGCTCCTGCACGGTAGTTTCCAGATGTTTTGAAAACAGATCGTTGGCTCTTTCCGCTTTGTTTTACGAAAGGGAGCAACAAATTTTGACTGACAGGCCGATTTCCTCGGACACTTTATCAGGCAATCAGGAACGATACTTTTCCCGTCCGCTGGCGAGTGGGAGTATCGAAAATCTTGAGGGGCTGAATGCAGGCTGTTTCTCGCTCCTTCTCCTAGCCCCCTCCCAATTCGCTTGCTCTTAAGGCTAACAAGCCAACCACAATGTCAATTTAGGGGAAAGAGAAAAGTCTCGACAGTCCTTCTTTCTAACGGATAGTCGTTTATAGTAATAAAAATGGCCACGAAATTTACTAATTTAAAAAAAAAACTGGACCGCTAACTCAATTTTTCTGAAACAAACCATTACATCTCGTAGACACCTCAGCAACATCACAAAAATTAACTGGACCAAAAGCTACGAACGCCCCATTTGCAAAAAACAATCAAACCAGCTCTTAAGAAAGGAGATAAGACAGAAATGTTCGAGGTTATAAAGAGATCTCTCCATCGGTTTAATTAAATTAATAAAAAATTTAAAAATGTGTATTTGAAATGCGGCCCGGGTTATATACAAAATCGAGAAGTGATCCAGATAAATTGTCCAGTTAAGTACGAGGATCACTTCTCCATTTCTTAAATTAACATGTTAAGGATTGCAAACAAAATACTGAAAGAAGAAACAGATACGGCAACAACTGCACATCAGGAAAGCAGGCGACTTCCTCAAAGCTGAGGATAACAGTTA
Source organism: Montipora foliosa (assembly GCF_036669935.1). Lineage (NCBI taxonomy): Eukaryota > Metazoa > Cnidaria > Anthozoa > Scleractinia > Acroporidae > Montipora > Montipora foliosa. Next base: position 36,227,540 of record NC_090872.1, read on the forward strand.
GAGCAAGCGAATGTTTTTCTGTTGCTTTGTGTAGAAAAACAAATAATATCAACTTTAATAGAATATATCTGATCGCCGTGCCATCGAAGTGACCAATCGACATGCTTTTATTGTCTTGTCTACTTCTTCTGATTTAGACCTGTCAAAGCACAAAAAGTCCTTCTCAAACGAAATTCGAAAGATGACATTGATGGCATGGGCATGATGGAACAGAACTGGTAAAAACATAACGGTGTCTTAAAATCCTGGCAGAATATCACTAAGTATGCACTTTTTGCATTTATTTAATTTAATTTGTGGAAGCAGTGGGTAGTTGATTGCATCACAATGATAACAAAGTCTTTTTTGGATATAAAATTTTACTTCATCACAACTTTTCACATTAAAAAAAAAACCTTTATTGAATTGAGGGTCCAACATTTGAAGAACGTTTATTATTTGTTTTTTTTAATTACGATTTTTCTATTTGTAATATTATATCAAAAACGATGCTATCAACGTCCTGCTGATATTGAAGTGATAATTTTAACCTTGTGGAAAATTTCACTTGGTCAAAAGCTCTCTAAGCAAGTCGTCAACTTATAAAAGTCACGGTACATCATTTCTACCCCTTGATCACATTCAGCTCACTTCACAAAGTCCAAAGCCAGCCGTTTGATTTTAACAAATTCACAAAGCAGTTAAATAACGTGAAATATTGGCTTTTGAACATTGCTCAAAGATTAAAGGATGAAAAGTGTATTTCCAATAAAACAGCTAAGCCGTCGTAACTACATGGGTCAGCAGCTTTTGTCTTCGGTTACAACGAGAGAACTAATACTAAGTTCAATTTTTTTTTACGATTCATTCCGCATTCTTTGTTGAGAATTCAACTCGGGGGTGAAATATTCAAGTTTAGTAGAGCTCCGTGTTTTTTCATGTGCATTTACAACATTAACGTGTATCAACTTAACCCACCTCATCATGAAGCGACGAAGAAGAAGCTCTTAATGTCATGCTACATTCCAAGGAGAGAGCAAGAAGAAAGTGCAAGAAATGTGCACTTGTTACACAAGAATGTCCGGCAACCGCCATTTTTATCACTGGCCATAGGAAGTTTGTTCACTCAACCGGAGCATCTGAACATTCCCGCTAGGCGCTTCGTGACAATTCTCCTATGCAAGCTAATATATAGACAACAATACCTGTGGGCGATAAATGAATTAACGTCATCCCGGCCCGCATTTGCATACACCATTTCTCTCTTTTTCAAAATATAGTATGTTTCCCAGTATCCGACCACTTCAGTTTAAAAGCTATGTTTTTATTTTCCTTAGTCGCAAGAACTGTGAAATTTGGCCCGAAGAGTAAACTTAGTCTCTAATATGATGAAAACAAGATTTGCGTTTTTGTGGTACTGTAAGTGCACTACACACTATGTCTCCAGATTGTAAGAGTGAGGGAGTTTAAGAGTGTCCGTGATGCCAGTAAGCCCGCAGCGCGTGCATAAATCACAAAAATAAACCTGTCTGTCGCAAGCGTGCTAAAGTTTCAACATAACGAGCCCCAAAATCGGCAAGAATTTGTGAGGCTGATAAATAATACAGCAGCTGCTACTTCCAAAACGATGGAATTATTCTGGGATAAATAACCTCGTCTAGGTAAGTAAATTTTTTACTTTTTAGAAGCAATGGTCAACCTCAAGAATTACGCGATTGTGATCTTTGTGTTGAATTCGCACATTTCTTGTCAAACTTTATAACACTTGAAAGCAAAAAAAAAAAAAAATTACAAAAAAAACCCCGGCATCTTGCCATTATGTTGACACAGATGTAACCTTTGTAAACACGCACGGTAGATTACGGCGCCCGCTGAATTTGATGTCACTTTCGATTTTGCGATTTACTTGTGCAGCCAAATGTACAATAGAAAAATTGAACGTAGCAAAAATCTCCCAACTTTTTCTTTCGCTGATGGTAACTTTTTATATTCTCGGTTCAAAATTTATGTTGTTTTCATGTCGCAAATTTGTTGCTTATGGCAAAATATTTTTTCTCGGTCGACGCTTCCTGAAAACGTCCTTATGCTCTTCCTAAGAACCGTGTATCAATATTTACTTTTATATCTTTTTTTTTCACACAAAGGAGGCTAACAAAATCTGTACCTCAAGCGTTAAAATAGAATTTTCGGCGCTCAATATATATGTTTCTAGCACAAAGTGGTATTTATTAATTTATTTATTAAACTTCCATCAAATTACAATGCTGTGGAGAAGCTGGACAGGTGAAAACCACATATAAATAAGCTCTATGAATAATACTAAAAAAAAAGATTTTAATTAATTATAATCAAAATAAAGAAGCAAATTTAAGTCTGCAGTCTGGGCCCCGGGGCAAGTGTTCGATGTTTTATATTGTTTCTCAAAAAATAGTTGTGTAATGCTTTTTAAGAAGCCGCTTGAAAGTACTCAAAGAAGTACATAATCGCAGCTCGACTGCTAATGCATCCCATGAAGGCACAACGCGGTTAAAAAATGAATTGCCAAAGGTCGGCTCAGTTTTGCACAAAGGTAAAGTCTATATAGGCCCCTTGTCAGACCTCCTTGTGCGCCTCATAGGATGGAATTCATTGGCAAAGTCGGAAGGATCAAGCGAGTGAAGTTCCTGTCTGCATTTGAACAGGAAATTAATATTTAGCATTTCTCGCCTCAAAGAAAGAGGCAAGAGACTACAGGAGACAAGTCTGCCCTTGTAGTCTGTCAGAAGGTACGATGAACCTAGTAACCCTACGCTGAACTCCTTCAATTTTTATTAAGTTCTTCTTGTGAAAGGCAGACCAGACAGGGATCCTAACGTCCAACTTGTTACGTACCATTGAAACATAAACTAGCTTTTTAGCTTGCATGAGAGCCTTGAACCCATAGGTATGCTTTATGAAACCTAAGGAACGATTCGCTTTTTTAGTGATGGAGTCAATATGCACTTTCCAGCTGAGGTCTCTTGTAACCGTAAATCCGAGATCACGTTAAGAATCTACTGGACCAATCAAAATATTCCCCATCATCTGATATGAATGGATTACAAGATTGAAAGATCTTGATATCCTAAGAATTTTTTATTTAGTAGAATTGAATGACATTCCCCAAGACTCACCCTACTGCTTGACTGCAGAGATATCCTGCTGGAAATTCAAGCGATCCTCTTAAGTGCTTATTTTTCTAAAACACTTGGAGTCATCGGCAAACAATGCGAGGGTTGACTCTGACGAAGGTACGCTAGAGAGGTCATTTATATAAAGCCAAAAATGAGAAAGTTCAAGAACAGATCCTTGTAGCACCCCTGAAACTACAGGAAGCCAGTTGAAAGAACTACCCTCTATCACAACCCTTTGACATTCATTCATTCATTCATTCATTTTATTTATCAGTAACCGCATTAAAAAAACACAATACAGTAGAAATTTATAATAACTTAAAGACGATAGACTACAAATGTTTAAGGTGGTAATGACAAGGAAGCCCATATAGAAGCTGGGGTTTATGAGCTATAGGCTTCCTGACAACATAGGGTACATCATACAAATTACATGAAATTATGGGAACAGCATAAAATATAGAATGTACTATTTTAAAAACAAAAGAAAAAAAGTATGTAGCTCAACAAAGAGTATATTTGACTAAGAAAGAAGGATTTTTTATGTCTTTTGCCAAACAAACGGTGCTTTCACTGTTTTATATTTCGGGACTTAACGAGTTGAAAAACAAAGGTCCTTGAAACCGAATTGAGACGTTTCGGATATTAGTTGACAGGGAGGTATGCAAAAAAGGTTGCAATTTCCAGTATAATGCGAATGTAACTGGCTTGCAAGAGTAAACATATCACGAAAATAGTTAGGAAGTAAACCTCTTTTAAATAGCTACATAAGTTTACCTATCTGGTATAAATAAATGTCAGAGAATTTCAAAATCTCCAGTTCTTTAAAAAGAACATCATTGTGAGAATCGAAAGAAACTTTAGATATTATTCTTATTACCTTTTTTTGCAGAATAATAACGCGACTTAAATTACTCTGATTTGTCGTTCCCCACACTGAAATACAATATATTAAGTAAGGGTAAACTAGACTATAGCAAACACAGTGTAAGGAAGTTTTGGGAAGGCAATAACTTGACTTATAAAAAATGCCTATAGATTTTGATATTTTCCTGGAGACTCTAAGAATGTGAGGTTTCCATGACAAATGTTTATCAAGGATAACACCCAGAAATACTGTTTCTTTCACACAATCAATCTTATTGCTGTCAATTTGAATAGATAGATCAAGTGTTTGCCTCCTTTGGCGTGGTCTAAAAACCATAAAATTCGATTTTTTTTCATTTACACATTTCACAATTTAGGGTTTCAGAAAGTAAATTAAAATCTTTGTGAGGAAAAAATATGTTTGTGTCATCAGCAAAAAGAATAAAGTCCACCACCTTTGACATATTGCACAGATCATTTATATAGAGCAGAAAGAGGAGGGGGCCCTAATATTATAGAGCCCTGAGACACCCCACACTTAATCTGGCAAGACACCGAAATGATACCATTAAATTCCACATATTGGTGTCTACCGCTTAGATAGCTTTCAAACCATCTAAGTGCGGTGCCTTGAACACCATAATGTTCTAGGTTTGAAATTAGAATATGATGATCAACGGTGTCAAAGGCTTTAGACAAGTCTATAAAAATACCAACTGTATATTCCTTATTTTCCATAGGAGAAGTGATTTTATCATACAAACAAGAAAGAGCATAAGCAGTGGAGTGATGTTTGCGAAAACCATACTGGCTATCAGAGAGAATCTTAGAAACATTGAGAAACCTTAGAAGACGATTGTACATTACTCTCTCTAGAAGTTTAGAGAATGCGGGTAAAACAGACACGTGTCTATAATTTGTAAATATATCCTTTTCACCAGATTTAAATAAAGGGATACCAAATCAATTTAAAATTGCTCGAGTCGAGCAATTTTCAATTGATTTGGTACAATACCAGTGGTGATGGATAAGTTAATAATGCTAGTAAAAGGAAAAAATATTTTATGAATAGAATCTTTAATTAAGTTCATAGAAATGTTGTCATGACCTACAGCAGTACCTGAACGACAAGTAGCACATATTTCAATAATTTCTTCCTCACTTGCAACTTCTAGAAATATTGAATTGAGTAGTTTTGGGGGTAAAAAAGAACTATGCGACACACTTCTCTCATGCAGGAATTTTGTTAGCTATATAAGGGCCAATGTTAGTAAAATATTTACAAAAAAGATAAGCTTTTTTTCTTTGGATCGGAAATGTCATGAGAATCTGCCCTAAATACGGATGGTAAACCCCTCTTACCTTTATTTCTATTTGACAGTGCCCAAAAAGGGAGCTCGAAAACCATTTCAAGAGAGAAACTGGACGATAATTTGTAACTAAGCTCCCTTATGGATGGGAACGATATTAGCCTCTTTGAAGCCTGAGGGGACTGAACCAGGCGACAGTGACTTGTTAAAAATATCACAGAGTGATGGAGAGAGTACGTCAGCGCACTCCTTTAAGATCCTTGGGGAAAGATTATCAGGACCCATGGCCTTAGCAACATCAAGACTCAAAAGCATGTCCCTCACCTCTGAAATAGTAATCTGGATAGAATTAAGAGAAGGATTACTATCAAGTGAGGTACGAGGAAAATCCTCTTGGTTGAACACAGAGAAAAATACCTATTAAACAGATTGGCTTTGTCTTCTGGAGTGACTGCCTCCAAACCTAGACCTTTGACAGTTCTAGGCAAGGGTTCTTATACATGTCAGAACTCACATCACATAAAAAAAAAAAGGTGAAGTCAGCTTACAGGCCTAGGTGCCCATCAGGCTGGAGCTTATCCCTGGTTTCTGTAGCATGAAGCGGCTAGGAGTATTTCTACTTCCCCCTTTGATGGCTTGCTAGTCCATCGCAGGGTTACCCCCGGTGGAGAGAGACACCGAGGGAGTAAAGTGTCTTGCCCAAGGACCATTCGCTCCGAAGTCGAGCACACTAACCATGAGGCCACCGCGCCTCCCTCTCATCTCTCCCTCTCCGCGCCTCACATCATATATGTACTGATAATATCTTGACTTTACCAGATTTTTCAGTTGGTTTGTAAGCTTACGCAGCTTTTTTTTATATTAAATTCCAGATTTTTTTGAGAAGTTTGCACCAAACAGTGTTCTTTTGTTCGACAAATGGATAATGTCTGCATCAATCCAGGGACGAGAACTCAATTTCTTAGCAGAAACCCTTGGAATGTTATCGTTGATGCATTTAAAAACAATGTTCAGCCAAGTGGACCAACACGAACTAATATCATCATGGTTAAGTGCTTAATCTAACTTAGCATTTGACAAGTCAAGTATTAGCTTGTTGAAATCAGCCTTTTTATAGTTGAAAAGAAGTTGTGAGGGAACTTGAAAATGATCAACATGTCAGCTCGAAGTCAATATTTCTCGATTCCCTTTTATTCTCTTCAATCTTTCTGGGTTTAGTATTTTACTAGTAACCATATGTCTTCTCAGGGGGCTATTTAACTAAGAGATTTACAATACCAGAACAATATCATGTACTATTAGGGCTACATATTACGCGCAGACAACTTCAATCTCCTGGAAGACAAAACGCAGCTCCGTTAACAATATGGAATAAAGGGCTATGTTACTGCACTACCACACGCACGCAATGCGTGCCTATTTTTACCTTCGTCTCCGTGGTGAAATTTGCATTTCTACGGATGTCCATTGCTGCCCAATATCTGACCACAGGTATAACAACGCAATTAACGTAGCTTTCGGCGGGGAAAGATGTTTTTGTCTGCCTTTGCTCTTGCAAAGTACTTTGGCAGTGGAATTTGGAAAATATTGAAAATCGACTTACGAATAGAGCATCGTGGAAAAATTGAGAATTCCGTTTCAACTTCTTCTTCCGGTAGTTATGAAAAGTGCGGTGTGAAAGCAACACACACGAAAAATAATTCCGCTCGGTAAATCAACGAAGAAAGATTCAATTGAGTTGTATTAGAATAGCATTACGCTACACACAGATCAATTAAAGTAAACGATATATATTATGCTATTCAATGGTTTCAATCTTATCTCTAATAGAAAGCAGTTTTTTCATGTAAATGGTTATAACTCCGACCTCTCCCCATAACTTGTAGTGTTCCCCAAGGGTGTGTTTTAGGATCCCTGCTATTTCGCCCTTGCATAAATGACATACCTTCAACCTCCAGATTGCTAACATTTCACTTGTTTGCTGATGGCACAAGTATATAATTTTCTTCGACTGACCTGAGTATTCTTGAGGAAACATTCAAGCTTGGTTTACACTGCGACATAAGCATAAACATAAACTGATAAGAATAAGCATGACGAAGTTCACAGATGTTTCATAAACATACGAGAAGTGACATAGGCAAGCGCAGTTAGCTCTAGAAAAAAAAATTCGTTGGAGAATGGGACGGGCAGCTTTTCCAAAATGACGGAGGAAAAAGAAATTCTCCACGGCCTACTATTACTCCTTCTGCTTCATAGAAGATGACGACGAAAAGAGAGAGAACGGGAAAATAGACTGAAGAGGTCCAGGTCCTGACTGAGAAAAGCACAAGGAGCCACGGGAACTGCAACCAAAGGACCGATAATTTTATTTCTGTATTTCTCGTAAAGGCTACGTCAGCGTCCAAAGGCTGGGGATAAAAGGACCCATGTAGGTTGCTAAATCCAGGAATGCTTGAAGTTCTTGTTTGCTGGTGGGGGGTGTCATCTTCTTCAA
>NC_090872.1:36247844-36250344 GCF_036669935.1 Montipora foliosa
AAATACTAGGAATAAAGATCAGCTTAATATACCATGTTTTAGATCAGTAACAGGTCAGCGATCTTTCTCATATAGGGCTGCTCAGCTCTGGAATGTCCTTCCAGAACGTTTAGCAAACATAGAGTCATTTAAGACCGCCATTAAAGGAAGTGCCCTTGACGAATTTTTAAGCCTTTGACTTTCAATAGGTGTAATGATAAACTATGTATTTTAAGTTTTTTGGTAATGTTCTTATCACTTTTAAATGCTTATTTTAGATTTTAATTGCTTATATTAGATTTTATTGTAATTGGTATGTGAAGACCCATTTTAATTGGATGTACCAATAAAGCCATTACATTACATTACTCAGACTCAGGATTGCGACTCAGTCAATGATAATAATGTTCAACTGATATCTTTAACCGAATAACATTACAGAAAATTTGTCGTTCGACAAGACAGAACTATTAAATCAAACTTTGAAACCTCCGACGCTTTTATTTTCCATATCACTGGCGAATTAGGCGTATCCTTTCAAGCCATTTCATCTTGTGAACAACAGATTGAGTTGATAGTATCAGGAACGTACGGAAGACATATCAACGCGGTTGAAAATGGTGGTAGTTACCGTCGTAGATTAGAACTCCATGTATATATTATCTGGTCTCAAGATTGACCCTTAACACTGCTGTTGCTGCTGGTTTTATCGTTGTCTCTCAGGTTTTTCTTTCGCAGCTGTTTATCATTGCAAATAATCCTTAGTATCTGACACTGTACCAGACTGAGGCCATTCAAATGTCAATGTCAATTAAAGACAATTAATGTTAGATACAATAGCATTTTGGGTCACTATCATTCTGTGTGTTTCAATTCAATAATCTCGGAGAATGCTCCTTACCACTTGAATGGTAGAAAAGAGGGATGACGCTTCGATACCACTTACCCAGTATTAAAAACAAAACAACGATACAAATATTTTTTAGATTGTGTCAAGTGGAGTCCATAAAACAAAGGATAATTTGCGCAAAATTAAAAAAAAAATTCATCACACCAAGTAATTCAGCTCAGTTTTTGAATAATTCAAGGTAAACACAATGGTCCGCTAAAACTTGCTTTTCCAAAAGATAAATGAGTCATTGTGTATTACCGCTGATATGTGTTGTCTTCGAGAATGTATACGTGCGCTGATATAACTAATTACCTTGCAACTATGCATTGCCCACATTTCAATAGTTAAAGGCTTGTCCTACCGTTACGCATTACAACAATCAACCAGCCTCGTTTTGATTAATATTACATAAAAGCCAACTGAAGTAGAAGTCTCATTCAGTCCGAGTTCTGGAGTCGCCAATACTCGTTAGGTAAGTGTGGCATTCTTTTTTTTTTCTGCTGGATTGGAATTTGTATATCGAGAGTTTGAACAATCCGAGTTACACCTTTCAGTGTGTTACGATCTAGAAGGATGTGTGGCCCTTCAAGCTCATTCTTCCTATAGCACACTCACAACTGATCAAATAAGTTTAACCACCAAAGTTCTACAACGAACGATGTAATATTTAAATGTGACGGTGGGTAAAAAAGGTTAAAGGTCCATTCGCCGCCACCCATTCCGTCACGAAAGGTGCAACTAGGTCAAGTTGGTCTCGTTTGATTATAGCGACACAATGACGCAAATCTCTTTTCGGAACGGGAAATTGTTCGCGGAAAATTGCTATTCTCCTTTGGATGCTGCACGAAGTCGATCAACCACATGGTGTAATTTGTCTTTTCTAGATTGCAGGAAATGTTCCACCTTTTCTATAGTTGTAATAACTTTGCATATTTGCATAGACTACAGTTTAGCGACTTCTTAAAACAAAATTAATGATAACAGTAAGATAAATATGTGACTTTGTCAAAGTTTTAGAGAAAAAGGTTATACGATCATTACTTCAATGCAGCCACAGAAAATGTCAAATTTTCATTGTTTGACTTGCTAATTATTGTTTATTATCATCAGGTTTGAGGTATCGAAGCTATGAAGAAATATCATTTGTTGACGATTTTAGGCTTCCTCCTTCTAATGGATCATTCAAGTGGTGAGAAACATGACTCTTTGCATTGAAAGAACATTAATTTAATTCAATGCACGGAAAATACTGAATATGCTTTTGTACCTTGCCCTTTTCAGCGCTTGTAATTACCAGTGGTAATGAGCTGTAGGTTCCACAAACACTAATTGTTTTTGAATGGTATTGTTTCGGAGGCCTTCATTTGAATACAATTGTCGGTATTAAGGTTCGATAATTATTACAAAAAGAAAGCGAGGGGAGGGAGAGTGGGAGAGGGGGACTGAAACATCTGTAACAAAGGAATACAGATACAATCAGGTGTAATCTGGGCCTGAAAATACGTGGTTATGTTTCTTTTGTTTCATAATCCACCTTCATGAAATTAAATTCGCAATAAATTTATTTTTTTAATTTTTTCGATGCCTTCTGTCTTACCACAGCTTTCCTACGCAAAAGCAAAATCTGCT
>NC_090872.1:36260344-36265344 GCF_036669935.1 Montipora foliosa
TGCGACTGTTAACTCTCCTTGACGTCCAAGAGGATACAAACACCTCATTTATTAGAAGTAATGTACTACTTATTGGTTCCCCTACTTATTGGTGGGCCTCTTTCTGAAGATCGTCATTAGTGGGCATGTTAAATACAATTCCTGCTTCGACACAAGTGGGGCAATTTTGTACTTATTTTTTCCTTAGCACGCTATTTCAAGGCACAAAAAAGCGTATTTTTCCTTGCATTACACTCGTTGGCGAGCGTGTATATTCGGTTCTTACTTTTCCTCGGTTTTATGACCAATATAAGATAATTAATGGCCATCGTATTAAAATAAGGGGTGTTAGGGTGGTTTAGCAGTTGTCAATCGTGCCTTCCACCTCTGTGACCCGGGTTCAACCCTGGCCTCGGGTCGTATGTGGGGTGAGTTTCAGTCGATCTCAATCTGATTCAGAGGGTTTTTCTCCGGGTACTACGGTTTTCCTCCCTCATCAAAATCGACTCTCAGTCAATTATATCCGGCTGCGGGCGGATACCCTTCATAAGGATAGCCTCTGGTATCCTTCCCTTTCATTGAATTGGTATTTACTTGTTATCTATACTTAACAGAAAAAGGTCCACGCTGCTGTGAGAAGGATCAATGTTAAGCAAAGTAAAATGATGCAGAGATTTGTCAAATGTTACTCTATTTTTACACATATTTCACATTCACATAATGCTGAGGACTCCATAATGAAGCTTACCAAAGATATCATTCATTTTGGTTCTGAAAGTGGTGTAGGAATAAAAACGAAGACCACGTTTTCTCAGCAGACAGCCTCTTGGTGTTGTGGACTAAAACCCCATTTACACGTGCCAAAAAATCGGCACGGCACGGCACATTTTTGACACCTTACCCAAACCATTTCGGCACGGCACTACCCATTTACACGTCCACAAACTAAAGATGTTTCTCTTACTGGGCATGGTTTAAATATTTAATTGGCACCCCTAATTTCCGTCTGTTTTTTACCCGGAAAATGTCGGATAGACAACAAGCAATCATTTTGCATCGCGCTTTAAGCGTAAAATATGCCTTATATCAAAACGGATTAGCAACTGCTATTTTGCGGGCCAGTCTATTGTGAGATCTCTTTTTAACAAAAACAAGACGCCTGCAAGGACGTATCCGTGGAATGCGCAAACAGTGAACACAAATTGTACAGTGACAAATCTGTAATGTAACTTGAAGTTGTTTGTTGTAAAAACTCATTATTAATAATGTTACTAAATTTGCATATGTAAAAAACGAAGCCCTATGAGCGGGTTATCAGGATACCATAGGGATCTTTAATTAATTAATTTTTTTGAAGGAGACTTTATTCAAATCCTACAGTTTTACTTGCTTCCTTAACTCTGTTTATCCAAAAATTAAAAGATCAGCCTTAAATAATCCAAAAAACTATTGCAAATCACAGTTCAACAATTTTATCATCCTGGACCAGTTGTTCAAAGGCCGATTAACGCTAATCTCAGGTTAAAAATTAACAAAGGACTTTTATTCTTTTCTCCCAAATGCTGTTCAAGGCTGATGTTCGGTAAAACTTTCCATTAAAATAAGTCAATCTTGAAAAACAAAAATAAGCAAACGAAACTTTCACCAAAGAGTTGAAAACAATAAACAAACGTTTACGCTAATCCTGGATTAAGGTAATCGGCAGCTGTGTATTCGAAGTCCGGTTCCGTAATCCTGGTAAAGTTCGTCATTTTTCTACAATCGAGCTGAAGAAAAAATTGTCGAAAGTGAAAATCTAAAAACCCTAGTAATCGCTTCTCGAGAGAACAAACAAACAGCCGAAACTTTTCTGTGCCTGCCGGTTACAGCACTGAAAAAAGTACCGTACGTAGTACAATGGTACTTGAGCGTAGCCCTAATCCGAGAAACTAATCTTAGCCAAAAGGCCGAGAAGCGATCATTATACGGGATATTTAGGTAAAGAAAATTGTGGGAATACGGGATTTGAGGAGTTACGGGATATTTTCTAAAGTAGGAACGCATTGCGTACAAAAAGGTGAAGTTGAAGTTAAAAAAAGTAACGTTAATAGGAAAGTTAGAGATCTCCTGGAAAAACTCAGAAGAAAAATACAGAAAAAGACCTGGTTTTTAATAATGTTTTTTTGGCCCTCGTCGCGCCAGCTTATTCCACGGTTCTTCAGGTTTTTCATTGGCGAACGGAAACGTGTTTGTATCTCTTCAGCCGCCATTTTTGTGACGATTACGCATGTGCCAGGAGTGGATTTATGACAAAAAGGCCTGGAACGACACGGGAGAGCGTTTACGCGAACGTCAATCTCGGCACGGTGCCTCGATTACCCGTGCCGAGACTACCTCCAGGAGGTAGTCTCGGCACTTCAAGAATTTTGGGCACTGGTGCCACATTTCATTTAGGACCGCTACGTTTACACGTGGAAAATTTGGAGTGCCATGCCCAAAAATGGTCAGCACGGTGCCAATAATGTGCCGTGCCGATTTTTTAGCGTGTCAGGAGCCCATCACCCGGAGCCTCAATCTCCCATATAAACCCTTGGAGACAACCTTTGCCCGTATATTTTTATTTTTAGACGTTCGAATTCCCGCGAATGAATTATGCCGTCCAATCAGAACAAAGTTATTGTATTACGTCACAAGCAGTCACGCACCAGTGATCGCGTTCGTCTCACAAAATATTCTAAAAATAAAAAGATACGGGCAAAGGTTGACTCAAGGGTATAGTCTGGATGGAGGATTCGGGTGATGGGCTCCTGAGCGTGTGTAAATGGGATTGAAGACGGTTGGTAACCAACCATTTCTGTTTCTTTACTTCCGCTTGCCATCACGGAGTCATTGTCATATCGTATCATAAGCTCCTTTTTCACTATTGAACACTTTTCCAGCCGCTTTCAATTCCTAGCATTCGTCGACAGCGCTCATTGGAAGCTACAACATACTGTAGATAGCCAGCCGAGAACAAAGAACTGAGCCCTATGCACTCTATGGACTACTCACTAAACCTGCCTTCGCAAACTACCGCGAGGAACGCTCCAAAAACTTTAATTAAGGAAATATATTTGCGAGTATGATCAACTTATTAGCGCCATTTTCCCGACATATTCCTCCAATTCTTATCTCAGTCTAAGAATCTCATCAGTGTTTGTTCATCAGCGTTTGTGCAAATTCGGAAAATTTGACTTAAATCATTTTATATTAGACTACCTAAATCAGGGAGTAATTATCGGTCCATACTTGGAAACGTATTGCTTACTCTCTATATCGCACTTCTGCTGGAAGTCCTACAAGCTAATAATTACGATGTTAATTGCATGTTCTATGCTGATGATAGCAAAGTATATAAACCCGTATCATCTTATTGACGCGCTTGTCACCCTTCGGCAGTGAGTTGACGACATTTTGTCAAGTAACACCATTATCATGATAGAGACCAACCTGAAATTATACGGCTTTTAAGTACTACGCATTACATCGAGGTTTGTGATACAACCATCATTTGATAAAAGCTTCACATTTGCAGAGATCCGAAATGATATTTCAAAGAAACCTGAGGAGAGAGATAGACCGGATATTTTATGAGATAATACATCGCAGATAAGAAGGGCTGAATTGTGCATTATAGTGTAATTATATGTATTTAATAATACATGGTTTAGAATAAATAACACTTAAATTGTTCAAAACTAAATAGGTTTACCGTACATGGAGGTATTACACGATTACAATGATACGTCATTACAAGTGAACATATTTTTGGCCCGGTTGGTGTTAAAATTTATGTCATAACTCAGTGTGTGTGTGCCTGAAAGCATATCGCGGGCGATGCAAGGAGGCAGAAGCTTTTGTAAGCAATGTACGTTATTGTCCGTGACAGCCACAAATAAAGCAAACTTTTTTTATGGTCGTCCACCAATGAGCCTAGTTTAAGAGATGACAATGCGTTTGCATCAGTAAGATTGGGGTTAATGATTGAAAATGCCATCATGATGAATGAAAAACAGGAACAGAGTAACCGCACACGGATCATTTGCAGCAAATATAAAACCTTACTCTGAAAGCCAGCTTTAGGAACATTAGCGCGCTTTAATTGTATCAGAAAATATCAGCGTTTTGCTGCTTTCTTAACAACTTCGGACACGCGTGCATTCCACGGCGTAAGATTACTAGGGATTGTGACGCCAAGCTACTGAGAAATTTATGTGTCATTATGGATAAAATCTTATCGTTCAGTAGCCGAATTAATCAAATCTTTAGGAGTGCTGCACTTGCAATAAGATTAATTGGGCATGATTCCAAAACATTCCTCATTCGATAGATATCAAAGGGATATACTGCAGCGCAACTTTCATGTGATGGGACTCAAGCGGTCAGATCCTGAAACTCCTCTACTGAAGTGCTTGCACTGGTTCCCATATACATGTCCAATATACACAACCTGGGTCGGGTCGTCTCTTGCCGTCAACGATCCGCAAATCAGGGTGTGATGCTTGAAATGGAAGCGAGATATTTAGTTGCCGGAAGCCAGGCATGAGGCTGAATACAATATGTTGACGGATCTTGATGTCCCGTCAGAACGGGAGTCGATCCACCCTGCGAGCAGAGCCTCCTTTTGTCTTTTTCTTTACTGAGGAGGAGAAAAGTAGGCTCTGCCCGAATCGCGTCAACTCTTTGAAGCCGCCGCAGCCCGAACTTCTGGACTAGTCAATCTTGCTTTCTCTCGTCAAACCGGTTTTTCCAGTGCGAGCGTCCGTTTAGTGACAAAACCGATGGTTATAATTGAGACCGCTGTACCATGAAAAACCAAGATGGCGGCGAGATCTGGCATATTAGGCTTGGGTTCGAGACTGTATCCTGGCAACATGCAGCGCATATTCAATAAAGATCTTACTGGATTCAAGCAGAGCCTTTCTCGAGAACGCCAAAATCGAGCAAGCAAAAGAAAGGCTCTGCTAGCAGGGTGGAGTCGATCCTTCTTTTCCAAAAAGTTA
>NC_090872.1:36270344-36290344 GCF_036669935.1 Montipora foliosa
GCCTTAAAACCCTCCTTATTTGTGAGACCTCCCCATGCTGATATACCATATACGATCGACGGCATAATAACCCTAAATGCAAGTCTAATAACATATTCTTTGGAAGAAATCTGCTACGTTTTCAGAACAAGTTTAACTTATCAACAAAGCCTTTTTTAACAGCACTAACATGTTTAGACCAGTTTAGTTGATCATCTATCAATACTCCTAATAGACGAGAGTGTAACCCATTTGATGGTGTGCTGGGCCAACGTTAACTCTTTCAATGGGCCAGTGAATCTTCCATGACTTTGGAGGATCATTGCTTCGCATTTCTTTGGATGAGGCACAAGAGAGTTTGTTTTGCACCAGTATAGAAGCTCTTCTAAAGCTTTGTTAAGTTCAGAAATTACTGCGTCGATAGAATAGCCAATGCAATATAGGGTAGTATCATCAGCATACATGTAGGTTGTCGCAGTGGTTATAGCTTCAGGTAAATCACTTGTGTAAAGAGAAAATAAGGTCGGTCCTAGAACGGAACCCTGCGGGTATTCCAGATTTAACAGCGTTAACCCTTTGGCTACTAGAGATTTGGCCGAAAAAAACGTTTTGAAGCTAGTTGAGGGCTTTTTTGGTCACTGTCGTGCTGTTTAAGAGCTAAATGTCCCTCCAAACCCGTTTCCAGGTAGGCTTTATTTTGGAGGGAAGAGTTTCTGAGAAACCTTTCATCATCTTAGAATTAGGTGCTCAGAAAGGTAGGTGGGTAATGGAGCAAGCTTTTCATGGAGATTTTCAGGTCAGTGTTACATGGTTTTTTTGGCAAGGTAACTGCGCAGCCAGTCAAGGAGCAGTCCATTAATTCCAAAATCATTTTCTAATTTACGTAATAGCACATTATGGGAGACACAGTCGAACGCTTTCTGGAAATGTACCAGCACTATACCAACAACTTTATTTGAATCAATGGCACTCTCAAAATTTCTGTCATATGTACTAGCAACAGCTCTGTAGAATATCCTCTCCTGAAAGCCCATTGTTTGTCTCTAATTAATATATTTTCAATAAACGCATGGTGAATGATAGAATCAGCAACAATGGTTTCAAGTATTTTGCTAGGAACACTGAGAAGAGATAGGGGGCGAGGTTGAGAAGAGATAGGGGGAGGGTTGCTTAATATTAAATTTCATACAGGAGATGCAACGCGATTGGATGATCGGAACTTTGTTTTTTTGCTGTTGTTTGTTTTTTTTTTTGTTTGTTTGTTTCGTTTTCCTTCTTACTTTCTAAGTTAGTTGATATTAACTGCGAAAATTGTGGTGAAAAGTCATGCTGGAACTAGATGTATGTCACTTACAACATAGATCGAGTGCAAGTTGGTCAACCTTCGATCAGTGCTTGGTTGAATATGGCAAAAGGGCTTCCACAAGGTTAGTTCTGTTTTTTTTTTGTGTGTTTTATGAAGTATAAATACGAGTTATCTCTTGGAGGAATAAGGTCGTAAATATTCAATAGAGTGCATTTGGTAGTACAAAATAATTGTAGTCACCATTTGTTTTTGTTCGGCTTGATATGGGTCATTGTGTTAAGGTAATCACTGTCAAGGGTTTAAAACAGGGTAGCAATGAAGAGAAATGGTAATAAAGCCTTGATAAGTGGTTGAAACTGATTTTTTATTTGAGATATGCAAGTGCGAGAAAAAAATGTGAAGAGGGTAGAAAGCGTTTAAGTGAGATGTGCGGCAACCAGTAACTCACCTTAGAAAATTATCAAACTTATAATGAACTTACCGCAAAATTATGGTTCGTGAGAGTTTGTAGTCAGAAAGTATGTCCCGACCTTTTTGGTTTGATCAGCAGCGTAACCCAAAGTTGGACATTCACCATCGCATGTGATGCAAAATCCTAAAAGATACCGCAGGTTGGTCTTGCATGGATATGCTTTCCACGAACACTTGTTCTGCACCGATGCTATATAGTATTCTGCAGACCTGAGGTGATTACATCCAATGGTGTTGAAGACGTCTGTGTAAGGCAACATAGGGAGTCGCGTTTTGTTGATTTAACCGTTAAATAGCAAAATTTACTGTTAGAATTCAGTGCTGCATAACAAGTTGGGCAATTAACGAAATCTTAAGCATTTCTTCGCGAAAGGCGAAATATATCTTGGTCAGTCCTTGCAGTTAGAAGAATAAGTTGCTCAGCAGAGAGCAACTTGTCTTATCACAAGTTGTATTTCATTTAATTGAAAAAAAAATGCGATTTATGCTTCAGTTTGGAGGTAAGGGGAAAATAAATGTAAATAGATAAACGTGGACTTAAAGTGGTACTATTATCACAAAATCAAATCTTTTTTTAATTTGGATTTCAAAACTGTTACCCAAGTTTTAAGTCTTAATTTCAAAAAGACATTTGTACATTTCAACTGGAATTTCCCTATTTAATCGTCCGCCATTACTGCCTTTAAAACTTTGAGAGAGCTGGATCGAGGAGAAAAATGACGTCAAAAGGACTCGCTATGTATGGTTTGAAGCTCCGTCACCACAAACAACAGGGCACACGCCGAAGGAAGAGAGAGGACCCTGGGAACGAGGTTGCACACGCCGACGCAATGAAGTATTGAAATTGACTTGAAGAGTAAAATGATCCTCGCACTTTAACCTGACAATTTGAGTAATCATGTCTCTCAGTCACGTGCACCTGAAAGATTCAGGTTGCTCCAAAGGGACTCAAACCCATGACCTCTGCGATGCCGGTGTAACGCTCTAACCAAATGATCTATAGACCTTATTCATAAATGGCGGTCTCATTTATAATTCTTTTGTCCACGTGCAAATTAGCTTACCAAGCCTCATTTTAAAGCGAGAATTCTTTTCAATTCACTGTATGGTATCGAGGCTTGGTAGGCTAATTTGCACTTCGACAAAAGAATTATAAATTGACCGCCATTTATGAATAGGGTCTATGATGCCACCCAGTTGGGAGCAGGTCAATTTCTTGGGCTCATATCTTCCCGTGAAAGGAGTCGATGAATGAAATAAACTGAATTTGTTTATATTTGAAGTGCGGGTTATAGAAGAAGAGACAATTGCTCAAATTGTCCAGTTAAGGTGCGAGGCGTGTTCAGAATTACAAACATTTGCATATCGATTGCATGTATCAAGGTCACCCAACCAGCAAATTAAGCCAAAAGCATTTGAGAGACATTTCTAAGCTCCTTGTAATGTATAAAGACTGTCCAGAGAGATGTTTTTAACACCTAGAAAAATTTGGTCCGTTCGCATATCTTAGCTGAAAATTGAAGTGTCCGAAAATTTTAGGAAATGCGATCTTCATTTCAGAAATTGCTAGCTGAATGTTACCTTCCAGAAACCATTTGCTCATCCGAAACTGCTAGGTGACCTTTTTTAGTGCAAGAAATTGCAAAAATACCCGTTCCGAAAACGCAAGGGACTACTTAGCTTTTCCCTGGTTCCGAATCTTTTAGGTGATGTTTTGTGAAGGGTATGGTTTTCAAGCAGTTTACTCTAGCATAGGGTATATAAATCAGAGCGTTTGGGTCTAGAATAGGGTATCATTTTTCACGAAACTGACCAGTTGGTTGAAGATTTTATCTAGACTAAGGAAACCAGGAATTGCTACTCAAAAGTATAAAAAAATTAAATCGGCAAGTTTAAATTTTCACGATTCAGCCTCAACAGCGTTGATAGACGACTATCATAAAACACTCCTGGATATTATTAATTGTCAAAAATCGAGATTCAGACGGAAATCGGTGGTATTAATACTGGTTAAAATTAAACAATTTATTGTCTTGATAATGCGTACGTACGTGCTTGGCAAGTATAAATAAATCCTTTTTTAATAAAGAAGTGATTGTGGTATAAGGTTTTGTTTTGGCTTTGTTTTAGACTGTGCTAGTGACCTCAATTTCTGGAAAACAGCTACTCTAGAATAGGAGTGATTTGGGGAGTTTACTCTAGTTTAGGGTAGCAAAATCCAGCTGAAACTAGCTCTGGTATAGGCTAAGGGTTCTAGGGTCCCAGCGGCACATCCCCACCCAGAAATTCCTAAAGTACCCCCTCCCCCCCCCCCCCCCCCGGGCGTTGGGTGCCCCTGATGTTTACAAGGCAATAAACGAAAGAAACAAATAAAGTTTCACTTGAGCCTGCCTTTCTGAAAATCCCAAAAACCAAACCATCCAAGCAAAAACTATTAGTTTCCGTAAAACTACAACAAAAATAACTTCACAAAAGCGGAAATTTCGTACAGCATGGCACGTCATAGCAAACTTGAATTAATGAAGGTCAAAAACTTAGTAGTCTCATGAGCTGTGAATGGCCATTGTATCATAACTTTATAAGAACCAGTTTCTATCGTGTCTTTCAGTTTAGTAATGTTTTATCATGTATAGCTTTCATTCTCAATTTAACAGCATAAACTTTCCTCCATGATTAATAAGAGCTACTTTACAACTTCACTTTCTGAATTGACAAGAAACATGGCAAAACGTGATTAATCAATGAGCGGGCAAGACCAAACCCATCGTGACTGGGTCATGCAGTCTTGGCTTTAAGTGTTTTTCCGTCAAGATCTGACCTCAACTCCAAAATTAATGTGCTTTGAGTGCTTTCAATATCTAGACTGATGCAATCCCGGCCACTTAGCGGAAATGCTTGCTTATTATTTCGGAGTCCTTTATTATCGAATGGGGTGCTAATTTCCACTTAATTTAGTTATTCATCTTGTTTATTTTACTTTTTGGACGCTCAGCTCATTATAATTAGTTTGACGGATCACACCCTTTAAATTCCATGCAGCTCATGCATTGATTCCGTGACAATGCACATGCAACACAAATTTCCGCGGTGATTTCTCAATCTATTCATGACAACTTCTGTTCCCTTCGAGGCCATTTCCTTGCATCGCAGTACCCAATGGGGGAATTATCAAGGCTAGGTCACAAGTTCAAACAGAACAATTCAATTTTCAACGCCTGGTTTTTGTGCAGTGTTAACATTTCAAAATTAATTAAGTATTCTGCAGCAAAAACGTACAATAAATACTGGGCACTGAAGCTTCATCTTATACAGATTATTGCTGACAAATGCAATACTTCACTGAAATGTGATAACCTTCAAGTCAAAATGCACTAAGCAATAATCAACAACGATGTTCTTCAGTCAGGTAACCCTTCGTGTACCTCCCATTATGCGCTACCTAGCATCCTGTGTTGGTCTTTCTGTGATTAGCATTATATTCCTCTACGTCTGTAGCGCCATAGCTCGTCAATTCTCTTTCTTCCATTTCAGCAAATGGTTCCACTTCTTCAGCGCTCATTCGTCGCCATCTTCTTCCTTCCCACAACTGAGCAATCTTCATCTTTTTGTTAGTGAGCACATGGCGGGAGTCACGCTGTAAACCGTGAAAGAAACTTTTTAATCTCTGCGCAGAAATAGGACTCTTTCGAGGTGAAGAGCTTGGCGGCATCGAAACCGAACTCAGTTCTTCCACCAGAATTGGGCTAAGTGTAGGGGTGAAAATTTCGTCCGGCGTTGATAGCTTTGGAGATGTCTCGACATGCTTTTTAGGAGATGTTTCCATATCTGAAACTTAACAGCGTGAAGACCAAAACAAAGGTCAGCTTCCTTGACTCTTCACTGGCTGCTTAGAATCCGTACTGTTGAATTGTTGCCGAAGCCTGAAAACTACAGTGGTACAGCAAGCTCGAAAACTCTTAGTTTCAGAAGTCAGCTAAAACTATGAATGGCATGAGTACGTGAGTCATAAGATATTTTTCTACTGGCTCGTTCTAAATTCCAAGTTTTATACCACTTAAAGAGAAATTCCAACGCTTAAACGTGATTTCTCATTCGAGCGAAGTTTTTTGGTATGCCCATTTTGGTTTTGTCAGACTTGCTTAATGCACGAGTGGCCTACTAATGATAGTAATACAAAAATATTTATTTTCTGATTTACGTCACATTGCCAATGCCCGTGCGAAAGTCAAAACATACCGCTTGGTAATTTTACAAGTAGTTTTACAGCTGTTATATGTTTAAGAACTGCAATAAAACTACAAAATACTAAAATAGCCGCAAAAACAAGGACAAGATGATGATATTATGGTGACATTTCCTATTGTTTTGACTTAATTCACAGCGGGGAGAAACAGGAAAGAGAATTTTCGGTTCCGTTTAAACAACTCTTAGGGTAAAAAATGGGTTGGGCTCCTACACGCTTGTTGTTTTCATAACAACACTAGCCTGTTTTGTGAAAGACAAACGAGTTCTTGAAAAAAATAAAACCTTACAATCAGTTAATTACATATTGAACGGGTTCCCTGATTGGATGCAGGAAACGCTTTCCACACAAGCGAGAACGGCAGCCTTCTTTGGAAAATGCACAGCCGAAATAGCCCACTTTTAATACGGAGGGTGTATAATATGCAGGTTCGGATTTGCAGGTCATTTTTTTACCATACCTGAAACAACCCAAACCTTTACAAAAATGCTCACCTTAGGCTTGAACATTATTTGTTAGGCCTAATGTTAGCATCCGTTCAGGCTTGGGACTGAATTTTAATATAAGCAGTCTATTGGCGTGCGCATGCAGGATCATGCAGGTCTCACCAATACGTTTTAATATGGCATTAATTAGCCACGAGTGTTTTAAAAGGCGCTGTTACATTCGGCAAATTTTCTTGCAACTTGTCTCGCAACGCTAATCATACTCCTGAGGTAAACTAGCGTGAAAACAAATATACAGTAGACACCCACATATAAGAACCTAGAATTTAAGAACCTGCTAAACTAAAAATTTCATTCCTGAGCCCCCTTACATAAGAACCAGTTTAGCCTTTTAGAAAATGACCTTGAAATTTCAAGCGTCTGGAACAAATTTTAAACTGCAGAGATCTTGTTAAAACTTCCTTTTCGTGGTTATCATTGAAATATAAAGGCATCAGCATCCTCATCAGAGGAAATCGGTCATACGATATGTATCAATAGAGAAGAGATCTTTTTAAGAACCAATTTAAGAGCCTAGATAGCCTAAAACTACTGTTTATACCATTCTTGGCTTATCCTCGGTGTAAACCACTGTGAAACTCTCAGATGACGTAAAACAAAGGAAGACAAAAGAAAAAAAACATCAAACAATAACCTAACCCTACGACGAGCTAACAAAACAAAGAAAAAGTTTCACAGGTTTTTACACCGAGGTAAACCCCCATTTCTTATAAGAACCCATTTAGCCTAACTTGGAAAATCTAGGTTGTTATATGTGAGTGTTTACTGTATCTACGGATAACCTTGAAAAAAAGCACCGCGTCCTTCTTACATGCACTCACTGAAAATAAGAAAATGTACATTTAACCTTTTATTAAAAATATTCTTTCCACAAAATAGTACAAAATAATACATTTCTACTGTAGGCGTTGCATAAATCGTTGTTGCACGAGTCTATCTAAACATGCTTCGTTTTCATTACGTTGTAATCACAACTGGGTATCAACACCTTGCCTCTGCATGACCGTGTGAAATCGAGATTTTTAACATTTGACTCAAATGATCGTTCTCCCTCTCCCCCCAATTGCTTCTTTCTAAAATTACCACGTCTTTTTCTGTTATTAGGGAACTTACGAAACGACGACGCCGACGGCAACGATGACGCTACAAAACAACAGGTTTAGAGAGCAAAAACAATGGCTCTGCACGCTATGCACGTGCGTTTTACATTTTGGTACATTTTCTTTGCCGTCATCTCCTAAATGACGACGTGAAATGACCAAATTCAAGGTTCTGTGGAGGACGTTAGCACATGACGATGAATTTTCAGTTCTCTCTCTACGCTTCCAACTCACTCATACCAGTTTAATTTCTCGACAGTTACTACACAATTTTGACGCGAAACGACATAAAATAGTTTCGCAGTGATATGAATAACGCGAACTTGTATTTTTAAATGAAGTCCTCGTAGCCGTCGTCGTCCTCGTTTCGTAAGCTCCCTATTTAACAAATTAGGCTACCACTTAATTCAGTAACCCGATCAGGATAAAGTAAAACTTAACAAAAACGATCAGAAATGGTGAAAACAGCTACCACTGCCTTGGACATTCCGTAATTAATTGCAGATTTAAAGAAAACGGGAAAAAAGCACGTAGCATTCCACAATCACTGGCAAACTGAAGGACACTCACCCTTTCAAGGCGGCTTTCTAGACCCCCCCCCCTCCCCCTTTCTTTTTATTTCTATTTTGACTGAAGCTTTTAATGAAACTTTGACCATAGACCCATATCACTCAATGTCCAAACAAAAGATTTTGCCCGTCGAACCTCTCATTCAGTGTGAGGCTGGACGGGCAAAGACAATGCAAAGACAAAGCCTTTATTCCCCACGGACTCCAAAATGGCCGCCGCGTGATAAAGGTGGATTATGCTCAGTTTATGACGTCTGAGAGGTTTTCAGGCCCCTCCTGGCATAAGCGGCCCAAGCACTTTTTCCCTTTCTATGATCTGGTTATGATGAGTATTCTACTAATTTTGCGCATGCCGCTTACATGCTTGCGTCTTCACGTCATCGCCGCCATGTTGGTGGACGAAAACAAAAGATCTCTCATTAGCTCCTTTTGTTCGTCCACCAGCAATTTTACATTGCTGCATTATTATCTGTGTCTCTACAGACTGGTTATAAACCACCTATAGTGAAACAACGCCCTACAGAAAGCACCTTCAGTCGCTAAAAGCTACATTCATCATGTGACCAGGACAATGGCACACAGATGGAGGTGATCACTGATATAATCTAGTAGAGTGGGCTACAGTAGCATCTCTTTAAAAACGAAGATCAACAAGGATATGATGATGACGACGATGATAATACATGTAATAATAATCATACTAGATACTCTTTGAATAAGAGACTAGAGAGACAAATGTTGTACTGGAGTGATAACTTTAGACTTGCAATGAGAAAATTCTCCAAAACAGATCGCACAAAAAGCACAATTTTTAAAAATCCTACACATTCTTGTCTGTGAAAAACAGTTTTAGGATTTTATAGGGTGCATTTTTGAATACCATAACTTTATGAACAGTCTGAGGTAAGGTGGACAGCCAATTCACCTGCAACTTTTTTTTCCGCAAGCAGGGGTCACATTCATAATTGCTGGGAAAGTTGGCAATGTATGCATTGTAATTGGGTTTAATTTTTCAATAAATATTTTACTCTAAGCTAGTTTCTCGTACTCCTATGATGACTCAAACTGCACCACAAGAGCATCCCTGGGTTCCACATGAAAGCCTGATAATGAAGCTTCCACTCCTTTTGCAGCTTGAATTGCCTGGAATGGAAGAATAATGCTTGATCTAATTGCATCACCTTGATTCATGTGTTGAAAAAAAAAAAAAGGAATTACTGGACAAGTAAACACTATAAAATAATATTTTTTCACGTACATGCATGAATGTAACATGTTACTTCACACACAAAAAGATCAGTGTTGGTATGGTTACATAATAAATCGTGCCATTGACAATTGTTCCACATGTACACGTACCTTACAAAAACAATTATGTTAAAGTGAAATAGTTGGGCATTTTTGGTGGTCTTTATAATTATTCTAATAAACAGAACAATACATGACTGCTTGTAGATATGAGATTATTTTCTTGTAATTATAATGTATGTATCTGTAATTATAAATGTCTTCTGGTTTTCAAGCAGCTGACCAATTCAATAAAAAAGGAAGCCAGTGGAAAAAAAAATATTGTGACTCACAAGTACAAATTGTGTGATGAAAGTAATACACATATAAGGGTACTTCTTTGACAGCTGAGGGCAGTAGGTGTAAATACTTACAAATGCTATGTCTCCAGAAGGAATTGGTTCACTTGCAAGCACTAGCTGTGGAACCTTAACACCAGCTGGCAGATCGCCACTGTGATAGGGGCTAGAATTATTCACACTTGATAACTTGGACCTAAAAATATAGAAATAAACAAGGTACCAATAATTGTAAACCAGGTGATCTGAGTGGGACATGGGATGCTCTCCATTATTTTTAAGAAAAAGAAAACCATTTCTGTTGGAGGTCGTATGAAAGGAGCCATTGTTTTGGTCCTGTTGGAATACTGAGAGCTCAGGGTCATTGGTAGGGGTTTCTTAGCAGGAATCAAGCTTAACAAAGACAACCAATACTTAATCAATGTGCCAATATTAGTACTTATAGTTTGGGGAGGGTATGGGAGGAAAGCTGGTGTTCCATTTCCAGTATTCAGTGCACTTGTCTTCCCTGCTAGCAAGTTTCTTTTCTTTTTGTCTTTGCTGCCCGGCTAATGAGTACGGGAAAAGAGACCTCTGCCATGGGTCGAGATTCACTTTGATCCAACCGTCGTCCACAACCTTTGACGGCACTCTTCAAACAGCATGCCCCATGATACATTTATGTTTGCTGCCTGTGATTCGAGCCCCTCTGTCCTGCGCATTTCTTTACAGTAATTCCGCTGTTGTTAAGTGAGCCCTCACAACATGAAGTATCATGTGAGGATCTGGTCGCTAATTAACCGCCACGCATGCTCAACACAGAGTTTTCACCCATGGCAGAGGTGACTTTTCCCATACTCATCAGCCCATCAATCACATTAAAGAAAGGGACCTCTGCTAGCAGTGAAACTTACAATGACTTTGTAACTATGTCAACAGCTACTCTAGTAAGTGTAGGCATAGGTTTTCACCCTTTTTTTCTGCAATGCATTTTTACACTGTACTTCATGCCTTGTTTTGGAAATTTTCCATCATAAAATTAATTTGTTAGCCTAAAGGCAACAATTAAATAACAGGTACGGTCAGCATGTTGTACATGTACAAGTATGTACCGAAAATAAACAGGGCAGATGCTGTATGAACATGGGAATATTAATTCACTCCCACGTCCTCCCTAGCTAATTTCAGTGTTCACGTACATCCAACTGACTGTCTCCTGTACATACATTGTACAATGAGGCTCAAAAATATTATCAATAATATGTTATCATGGTAATTAACATTATAATACTGGGCATGTGCGCATTTTATTGCACTTCTCAAGAAAATGACTACACAAGGCTGTTGCCTAACAGGAGCCCGGTAGCCTGGGGCTCCCAAAGAATAGCTCTGGGCACCTTAATTTTTCACAGCAACACCTTTCACTTCATATGTTGGGCTCCTAAGTTCTCAGCATTTAGCTATGAGGGCCCCTTTAAAATTTTCTTAGGCAGCAGCCTTGCTACAGGTTTGTTGCACCCTTTGATCTCATTCTTCCTCCAACAAATTAACTGGACATACATGTATTTATTCAAAAAGATGAGGAACTCTGACAGCACTTGGAGTAGCCAGTACCGTAACTGGAATAGCTGGCAACAGATCATGGCCTATTTTGACTACCCTGATGAGGTGACCCACTTTGACTGGTCTGACCATAATGTCCCTCTCCATCTGACCAAATTATTGCTGCGATTGTCTCATGTTCATGATAAGGGGTGCAGGGATGGCGCAGTGGTGAGAGCACTCGCCTCCCACCAATGTGGCCCCGGTTCGATTCCCAGATATGGCGTCATATGTGGGCTGAGTTTGTTGGTTCTCTACTCTGCACCGAGAGGTTTTTTCCGGGTACTCCGGTTTCCCCTCTCCTCAAAAACCAAAATTTGACTTGATTTGTGTTAATTGTTAATTTCAATTTACAGTGTCCCCAATTAGTGCTTCTGCGCTAGAAAGACCAGACACTTAAATTAAGTTCCTTTCCTTTCCCTTTTTCCTTTTATAAGTCCTGATTAGTGAAAACTTGTGCGAATGCATGGTGGCTATGGGCAGATTTGTGATGTGGCTAAATGACACTTAGGCAAAGTTAAGGTCGAACAAACGTGTCCAGTGGCTGGGTGAGACGAAATTACTACATGTAGCCCATTTGTCTCTGAGGAGGAAGCCCAAAAGAGTTTCATGGGGCAAAACAAATTGAAATTTATTTATAAACATTTACCTTCTAAAGAATATAATTATTGCCTTGTGTTGTCTGTGTTCCTGATTCTAAGACATGTTTTTGGTAAAAATCCAAACAATTTCTGTAAAAAACTTTGCAGAACACCCCGATTGATTGTTGTTGGATTCCGACGCCATTTTCAGCAACAAAATCATTATCAATGCACCCTACTTGATATAAATGGGCTTCCGCTGACCATTTTTCACGGCTCTGTGATGCATGACCATTTCCACATGTACATGTAAGTAAATATCTTTATTAATTGTGAAGTCCATCTTTTTGCCCTGTTTTATTTTCATTGCTTTTTGATTGATTGTACCTTAGAGGGCTAAAAAAGCATTTCTGAGGGTCTAATTTGAAGAGTTTTCTGGCAGGGCATGCTCCCAGACCCCAATGGACAAGTGAGGTTCCGGTTTTACATGTCCAAGCCTCAAGTCAAGTTGTCCTTGGATGTAGAGTTAAATCCAAGCTCTGATGCATGATAATGGATACAAAGCAGAATTTTAGGTGTCAATAAAGCACTCATAATGCATACAAGTGTTAGTGTACTTATTTACAGTTTGTGAGTCTTTAAATATGTAAGTCACTACTCTGAATCACTGTCAGAGCTGCTATCTATTTGAGGTAACTCAGGCAAGGGAGGAAGAACTTGGAAGGGCTCACTAACAGATGGACTATCTGTGGGGACAACCACTGGTGCATCATGGCCTCCTTTCATTGCATGCCTCTTTGTCTTGGCACCAAGAAGCCAAGCTTCAATGGCTGAGTTAGGGTCAAAGTCTGTCATTTCACAGTCCATTCCTTTGATCCTCAGTAGATCTGCTCCATTCAAGTCTTCAAATGTGTTTTTATCCTGTTCATACACACAACATGTAGCTGAGAAGCACCTCTCACATTTGGCAGTGGAAGGGGAGAGGCTAAGCATTAGTTCAACTAGGAAAAAAATTTGCTTCAGGCTATCTGGCCTAGATGATAACAAGTTGGCATAGATATCAAGGGGTTTCATTGCTTGGTGATTTAAGAGGTAAATCTTCAACTCCTGCCAATGAAAAACAGCCCCTTCCTTTTTGATCATCAGACAATTAAGTTACTAAAGTGATCAGTTAATGCAGCTACTTTGTCATTTCCAAAAGTGGTTCTCAGCTTTCTCTCTGCTGGCACTTTGGTAGGATCAAATACTTCAAAGTAATTCATTGGGGGTTTAGACAGGCTGGAAAATCGCTTCTCAATGTAGGCAATAGCATCAGTTAGAAAGTTACAAAATGTTTGTTGCATCCCCATCACATTTGTCTTCTTCAGTAGAACATCAAGATTACTGTCCTTTCCACATTTGAAGAGGCCACTCTCAGAATTATTAGTTTGACTGGAACTTGGCTTGGAATTAAAGCAGCTGTTATGGGCAATGGATCAGAATCCTTCCTTCCAGTTTTGTTAGAGCTGTCTCCAACTTCGTGCTGACTTCAGTAAAGAACAGATCGTCACTTTGAAACTGTAGACTTACTTCTCTCAGAATTTTGGTAACATCAAGGAGAAAGTACAAAAATCTCACAAGCTTTTCAGTCTTGATTGCGTTTACCATGCCTCTTGCTTTTGCTGCATCCTCACCAGTCCCTGAACCGACATGTTCAAGGTGCTTTACAGTAATAGCAAAGTTTTTCTCTAATGCCAACAAAGCTCTGTGTCTACTGCCAACCCATCTGGTTTTCTGAGAGCCACTGCTGTAGTAGGCAGCCTGTTCCTCAAAGATGTCAGCAAAACCATGAAGTTCCCTCCTCTTTTTTGGAGAGTAATTATAGTAAAATCGAAAGATATGGGATACACTGTCCATAAAAGATTGCAGGTAAGGGACAGTTTTAATGGCATCTCCAACTCCAAGTTTTAAATTATGTGCAACACATTGCAAAATGACAATGTTTTGATTGACTCTGTTGTTTAGCTGAGTTGCAACTTCCGTCTTCCAGCCAAGCATCACTAAAGCACCATCAAAATTACATCCTACTAGTTTTTTTTGGAGAGTTGTCTCAGTTATGCCAA
The DNA here is from genome assembly GCF_036669935.1 of Montipora foliosa. Taxonomy (NCBI): domain Eukaryota; kingdom Metazoa; phylum Cnidaria; class Anthozoa; order Scleractinia; family Acroporidae; genus Montipora; species Montipora foliosa. The sequence goes on from NC_090872.1 coordinate 36,284,369, forward strand.
TCCCAAGAAGATTCTGATCGATTGCATGTGAAATTCCATCTGCATAAGCAGATTCTAAGGCAACAATATCCACAAAATGACAAACTGACCGGCCTTTCTTGTTAACATATCTGACATACACAGTTTCTTGCTCTACTATACCAGAATCAGTACTGTAGATCCATCTGATAACAAATTATGGACATAAATCTACTATCACTCACTGCAGACTGAATTTTACCTTTCTCTACTTGGGCTACGTGGCTAATAAATGTTTTGCATCCTTTATCATTCTTGTACTGGTCCCCAAATTGTACACCATTTTTCTCCTGTAACTCACACACACTGGCCTGCAAATTTTCTGAAGGCGAGTTCTTCATGTGCTACAAAAAAGGCTGTGTTGAACAGGCACTGAAGTGCAAGACGACATTTTTCAGTTAGTTGCACCACATTTCTTTAAACAGCTGCCTTGATTGGTTTGAAACATAGTGAGGATTAGAATCTTTTTCAAACTGTAGCGAGCAATGATAATGTTCTTTTGATGCGTTATCATGATAGAGAGAATCTATGCGATAAATCGTAAGTGCTCAACTCATTTTATTTCTAACTTGTAAGTTTCTTTTGCGAAAAGTGATCTGTTTTACACTTGCAAAAACTTAACTGTATACTAATTTTTCCGCTGAAACGTTTAAAACACCGTGATCTTTGTTAATTATTTTCTGAAGATTCACTTGCCAAAACAACTTGTCTGGGGCAAGTGGACACTGTCTTTGTCGCACCCTGTCACTAGGGGCTCAGGCCCTTCGGGCCTTCCTTTACATGGCCCTTGGTCATGTTTTACATGTTACGGGTGAAATCTTGAGTGTTACACCTGCTTCAAAACTTAATGACAACAGTGACCCCATTTGAGCCCACAAATACATAAAATAATGGGTAATTAAAATGCACTTTTGGTTGTCATGCACATTTCGCAACCAAGTCCTTGTCTAGCTCTAACATTGCAATCACTCACTGCAAGAGTTTGTTTTAAAGCACATGTTCCAGTTTTTCTTTAATTCTGTTGTTCTATAATTACATGTACATGTGTGTACTACAAGTATAGCCTTTCTCATAATTAGTAATTATTGGCATATTCTTAATTGTATGCACAGTTTTGCAATAAGAAGCTAGTGGGATGTTAAAGAACTCTTAAAATGCTGTACCTAGGGGTTGGGAATGTACATGTACATGTACATTGCACAGTTACATGTACATGTAGTAAGACAAAGTTCAACACAAAATATATGACTGTAATATTGAGGTACACAGAAAATTTGCTACATAAATACACAGTACAGTATGTTGGATTGTACCATAACCACGGTTAAAATCACATCAAAAGCACTTACATATACTGTCTTGACCTTTCCATGTATTCTGTTCTTTCTATGCTATGAGGCTCAGTTGCAGATACATCTATGACTTTGCTGTATAACACGAAAAAAATAGATCAATAAGTAAATAAATAAAAGGAACTAACATTTCAATACCACTTTGAGATTTGAAATTCTTTTAAATCATGAAGTAATGATTGTTTTTGCCAAAGCAGAGTACAAGTAGTAGTACAGTAATATCATAACAAGAAACTACAGAATAGCGATTGACAAATGAAATGTGACAATTACCAACAATGATGATAATATTTATTATTATAAATAATATTATTTATTATTTATATTTATTATTATATTATCTATCCTACTGTATGTTCGTAGGATAGATCCGTGCAAGTCGTTTGTCATTAAGGCTAAAGAAGTTCTCAGAGTTTTTTATTCGCCCACTGTCGTGGAGCATGATCGTAATCTCCGTTCAGGGAACAAAACTGTTTACCCAAATTTAGGCCGCACAGCTCATCTTAATAACTTTGTTACTGTTAAATACCAATGCTAGATATGTTTGCTGTCTCTGACCTTTCCTGTAATTCAGGTTTATACCTGCTATTGGATACATTAAACGATTGATTGATTGATTGATAATGACCATAAGGAGCTCACCTCCTTTGATTTCAACTTAAAGTGGTACTATGATCAAAAAATCATTTCCTTTTTTTCTTCAGATTCTGAAAGTGTGTTTGCTTAAAACCTAACTGGCAAAATTTTGAGCTTTGAGTTTTATCCAAAGGCTGTTTATTTTGAGTGTTATTTTTGGATTTCACGGTCCGCCATTACTCACGTTCAAAACTGTCCGATTGGACCTCAGAGGGTTGGATCTAGAGAAAATGACGTCATTTCCTCACTAGCTTAAAATTTCAGCGTGTAAACGCAATTTATTACATATGCAAAACACGAGTTTAAAAGTCTGAAAGCCCGAAACTCCCGTGCTGCATATTAATTCGGCCGCGTACACACGCATTGCATTCTTAAACTAGCGAGTCTTTGACGTTATTTTCTCCTCGACCCAGCTCTCTCAAGATTTTAAAGTTAGTAATGGCGGACCAATAAATAAGAAAATTCCAGTTAAAATAAACAGGTGTCTCTTTAAAATCAGAACTTAAAACTTGGGTCAGTTAGTGTTTACTTAACATACATGTAGTTTTGAAATCCAAAGAAAAAAAAGAATTGTTTTTTTTGGTCGTAGTACCACTTTAATCATGACTGTGTTTCCTGGGATCAAATGGACAGAGCTAAACTACATACAAGGTAAGTAGTTTCATGTTCATGTACAGCTATAGTCTGCCACTTTTATTTTTAGCACAATATTTGTGCCTCAAAAGGGTAAAAAATTAATGATAGAGTAAGTCAATTAGCAATAAAACACATCATAAATAATTAAACCCAAAAATAATAAAGCAAAAAAAAATATATAGATAGACCGGGAGAAGATACAAAGAGACATGAGAAAGCCACATAGTACAGCACAGATACATGTAGTTATGTATTACTTGGAAGAACAGTGCCAAAGAAATGAACATTAATGTTGCTCACATGCACTGACAAGAATTAGTTGTCTGCCAACCTAATTATTGTAGGCTCACTTTAAACTGTCCACAGATGTGGAAGTTCCAGTGCAGAAATTCCTCATTGCATTGTGGGGTTTTCAGACTGACATACACTGTATCTTATTTCTTGCTGCCCAATCAAAGGCAAATTCAAACAAATTACATTTATTGCTTTCTTTTGAAGCTAAGCAGGTCATTTTGCAGACCCTAATATAATGGACTTGATACAGCTACAATTAATAGGAGTAAAATTACTATGCCTAACTTGGTGCTTACAAGTCACATGCCAAAGCAGAGTGTCAGGGTCCTCGAAACTGTTATTCTTATTATTATTTTGCAAGAACTCACTGTGCTGTCTGGTGCAGTATTCTGCTGAGTAACGATTGTTCATCTGTTTTAGATATTGGGCCTGTGCTGGAACTATGGATGTCATCACTGAAAGATAACAAACTCAGACTGTCAAGCAAAGTGAATGGTGAAATAAAAAAGGTAAATAGGAATTATTAATTTCTTTTCAACTAAAAGTAGGGAGAAAAATTCTGTTAAAAAAAGAAAATACATAATAATAATAATAATAATAATAATAATGATAATAGTAATAACAATAATAATAACAATAATAGTAATAATAATGATAATAATAATAATAATAATAATAATAATAATAATAATAATAATAAACTTTATTTATACATGTAGAGGGTAACACAATAGTAATCACTGAAAAACTAGTCTAAGGCCCTCAACAAAACCAAGAGCCACTGGAGACTTTGTAAGCTCACAGAACACACTGCTTGAAGAGACTATGACTTGAAACAGCAATACCCTGGTTAATATCTTGTTGGTGAGCAAGGCGAGCTGGGGAAAAAATTGACGCAACTCACAATGGTGAGGCTTATTTTATAATGGTTTCACAGGGTTTTCAATAGGAATTTTAGAGGGCGGCAGAACCTGAGGAGTAGGCAGAGAATGGACAATGTGCGCCAACCGTCGACGAAGTTACTTAGAATTCCGGTGTCTCTTTTGTTTTTTACCAACAAAACTTTGCTGATTCAAGGATCTGTTCTGTGTGAATGTTTCTCTTGTTATTCATAAAATTCAGGGTAATTTCCAAGAAGACAGCGAGTTCATGTGCAATAGCCAGCTACAATCCTGTTGGAACAATTCCCACTTTTCTCCCTCCCCCCATTACAATGTTGATTTTTCACGGTTTCCAAAATCAAGTTCTGTTCATCGATCGCTGGCATGTTTCAACATTATCTGGGGGAAAGCGGGCGTGAAAAAGGCAGCGAAAGAAGAACACACATTGCTCATATAAAGATGGAAGCATGTACAGTAAATTCTCTACTTTTCGCCCAAAATTTGACAAGTGTCCCGAAGTGTTACTGCTCACTGTAACGCAACCCACCGTTTTGACAATCCTTCCTCACACTACCTCTACACCGGTGCAATATATTGTTTTACTATCTGGGACAATTCTCTAATGAGATTCAATGAGCCTAGCCGGGCTTGAGACCAATTATCAAGAAATTCTTTTTTCCGACAATCATGGTCAAAACTGTTGGGACAATTCGCGCTTTTCCTCCTCCTTCCATTACAATGTTGATTTTTCACTGTCTCCAAACTCGAATTCCGTTGATCGATTGCTGGCATGTTTCAACATTGTCTGGGGGGAAGGGGCACGCAAAAAAGGCAGCAAAAGAAGAACAAATGTTGCTCATAACGATGGAAGCATGTACAGTAAATTCTCTACTTTTTGCCCAAACTTTGACAAGTGTACCGAAGTGTTTTGACCCGGATTGTAGTATCGCTGGCCACCAGCTCTTATTGAAAACCCTGGTTTCAAATAATATTATTTTCAGAATAATTATGATTATTGATCTACCATCATGAATGTTTTTTAACTGCACCATCCACTAATACAGTGAACATGGATAAAAATAAAAAAATACAAGGCTTCTTTGAAAGGACTTACGTATATCATAACAGCAATTGGAAATTACAAAACTACAGCATTCCGACACACTCTGTAAACTTGGCAGTAACAAACAGGGCTGTCAATAAATTTGAAGGTACAGTAGCAGCCACATACAATAAAAACAGGCGGCCATGAAAGTGAGCTTGGCACGGAAAAACATTCTTTCTTAGACACCATGTTGTTTCATCAGATTAATTACGCAAAAGACTGGGAACTATTCAGTTACATGTAAATGTTCCAGGCGTTTCACACCATCAAGCATGAGCAGTTTTGTCGCAATTTTTAGTGTTTAATCTTTGTAAAATATGCCATCAATTCCATTCAAAATGGGGAAAAGAAAGTGTTTAAAGTTTCTTTGATGATAATTTAACAAGTGTAAGATTTTTCATCTTGACTGGTGGTGAAATAAGACGAAAGTACCCAGCTGAAGATGGCTTACTAGCTGGCTCTTTTGGCCTAGTACGGGCCCTTATCGACAGCCCTGAACAAAGTACATTTTGGATAAGAAGCTTCTTCACAACTGCATCATATCCCTGCTTCCCCTTCAATCCTCTGCCCTTATTCAATATTGTAACTCAAAGTGTGGTACTGCACCATTGTGGACAGTATCCTCGGCAGATAGGCAATCCGCAGTACTGAATAAAAATGCCCAGTGTTATGGTCTGGCTGAAGGCTACAATACACTGTGCTTCATGGGAGATAATGAAGTCCTATTGTTTGAACCTTAATACACTTTTGAGCAAAATCAGCAATCTGTAGACAAAAAAAATTCTTACACGGGTCTTTGTCCATTGGCTATTGGTGCTGAAGATCCGCCAAGCAAAGGATCCCTTTCACTTGCTGGTCTCTACATACAGAAATTTTTTATTAGCCATTGACCAGCCACCTTAATAAGGTAGAAGGCAGTACCTGGAGTATCCAGAGGGTTGACAACAGTCTAGACAGTCCCTATAAATTATATAGTATCGCCTACATTGTACATGCATGCCTGGGAAATCTCAGCAACCCAGGCACCTATAAACACTGATAACATTAGGGAAGG
>NC_090872.1:36295344-36302844 GCF_036669935.1 Montipora foliosa
AGGACAGGTTATGACTTATTAACACTGCCAAATCTTTTTGTTCATTTGACAAAGGAATACGCTCGGTACCAAAGCTATAAGAGGTTTCTAATCTGGTTCTTTTGTTTGCGATACAGAGATATTCACATTTCTGAGTGTTAAACTTCATACCCCAGGTCTCACTCCATTGATGTAAGGTGGATAGGTCTTGCTGCAGTATGTCACAGTCCAAATGACCTCGTATAACTCTGCTACATTTCGCGTCATCAGCACAGAGAGGTAGTAAAGTATCAGGAGATAACTCTACTCCAATATCATTGATATAAATACGAAACTGAATAGGACCAATTATCGAATCTTGTCAGTTGAGGGACAGCAGAAGATACATATTTCCAATCAGAAGAGATGCCATCAATAGATACTCTGTGCTGTCTGTTTGTGAGGTACATGTAGTCACCTATCCATTGCAGCAAAGGGTTACGGATACCTAAAAACTCCAGCTTATGTAGAAGCTTTGTATGTGGTACTCGGTCAAAAGCCTTTTCCATGCCAAGGTACAGTGTAGATGGTATCAGTTTGTTCACCAGCATCTACATGTAAGGATGTTGCCAAATTGTGTACATAGTACACAGGATCTGTTCCTTTTAAAACCATGCTGTGAAGGACTTACATGTAAATATGGTCCAATCAGGTTAATAATAATTAATAATAATAATTTATTACTTATTAGGTGCAAATTAGCATCTGAATATGATCAAATGCCCCTTACAACTAAAACTAAAACTACCCCTAATAATTACAATAAAATATACTTAAGAATACTAGAAATCAATAACTTAAAAAGCAATCAATCTAACAATAACAGGCAAAAGCCTTCCTAAATAAATAAGTCTTTATAGTTCGTTTAGAAACCAAAAAGTCTTCGATGTCTCTAATACTTGCAGGAAGGCTGTTCCACAATACAGGGGCAGCTGTTTGGAATGATCTGTCACCCAGAGTTTTCTTTGTTTTTCTTATTGGCAACTGTAATAGTAGTTCTTCAGAAGAACGAAGGTGGTATTTACATTTATTAAAAACTGAACTACGGATATCACATTTCCAGCATTTTCATTGGCTCGCCAGACACAGGTTATCAGCTCATATACCTGCACTACCAAATATGGTCAATGAACTCAGCAGCAAATACACAGTTTTGCGGCTCGGAGAAAAAATGGCCAAATAAATTCAACATAAAAGAGTTGTGATGTTGGGGTTTTTAATAAAACAATTATTCTACTCGGGCTTGCTGGATATGAAATGATCATAACCAACTCGGCGCTACGCGCCTCGTTGGTTATATATATCATTTCTTATTAAATTCTCAACCTCGGATAATGCAATTCTCGTGCTCTGATTGGTTCACTCAATCTCGGTTATCAGCTCATATACCTTAGTTTGACCTTATATGGTAAATGATTGATCTAAGTGTTGCCAAGCCAAAAGTCTTTTCGCCGGAAAGCGAAATTTCTCTCTGAAGTTTTTCTGGACAGCTGGGTTAAATCCCGATGTTTAGAAGTACGTGAAAAGGTAAGAAATGTTTTTGTGACGAGCCTGCGTCTGTCACCACAAGGTGTTACACGACATCGCATCGGTTCTCATCAAGTTTTTTCGATTTCGCTCGGATGATTTGCTCGCTTTTTTCGCTCGCATTTCGTACTTTCTAAACTTTTGGAGCTTAAAGGAATTTAATACAACAATTATTCCATTCGCGCTTGTTGGATATGAGACTGGTTATAGCCAACTCGGCGCTACGCGCCTCGTTGGCTATTTACCATCTCATATCCAACGCGCGCTCATGGAATAATTGTTAAATATCCAGCGCGCCCTCGTAGAATAATTGTTAATTATCCTTTAACCGAACTAAATTACAGATATGGGACGGCGCCAGTTGATATATAGCTTTAAACGTTAATAGTAAGATTATGAACTCGATACGGTAAGTAACGGGTAGCCAGTGCAAAGAAAATAAGACGGGTGTAATATGATTAAACCTCGGTGTTGAACATACAGTGTACGAGCCGGGCAGCACTATTTTGGATGCGTTGTAGCTTACTTACGTGTATCGCGGGAACTTTGTAAAGAAGACTATCACAATAGACTAAACGGCCAATAACAATGGAGTGAACAAGCGTATGTGTGGCATCGATGGTGAGGTATTTTCTCATCCGCCTTATATTGTAGATATAAAAGGACGCAGCTTTACATATCTTATTAATGTGTGGAATCATACTCAGGTTCTGGTCAAACCATGATCCTAGGTTCCTAACTGAAGTTACGGGAAATATACTGCTCTCACCAACAGTAAAACCATCAATGTTCACTTTAGTCAGTTGCTTTCTGGTGCCTATAATCATGAACTCCGTCTTACTATCATTCATGCGTAGTTTGTCCTTTATCATCCACGATCGTATAGCCTGTATGCACTGCTCCATTGCTTCAACAGCGTCATTTTGCGAACTAGCTACATGTAAGTCAGCATTGAATGAAAGATACAGCTGAGTATCGGCTGCGTATGTGTGCGATTGTAGTAGATAGTTCTTATTATTAAATACTGAACTACGGATATCACATTTCCAGCATTTTCATCGGCTCGCCGGACACAGGTTATCAGCTCATATACCTGCACTACCAAATATGGTCACTGAACACAGCAGCAAATACACAGTTTTGCGGCTCGGAGAAAAAATGGCCAAATAAATTCAACATAAAAGAGTTGTGATGTTGGGGTTTTTAATAAAACAATTATTCTACTCTATGAAATGATCATAACCAACTCGGCGCTACGCGCCTCGTTGGTTATATATATCATTTCATATCCAGCGCGCCCTCGTAAAATAATTGTTAAATAACCTCAAAAAGCTTGCTGGCATAGATAGTAAATAGCAGTGGGCCTAAGCATGATCCTTGAGGAACACCACATTGCAATTCGAACTTCTCCGATAAATTTTTGTCAAAAGACACGCGCTGCGATCTATTAAGAAGGTAGGATGCAAACCACTGCAATGCTGATCCCCTGACTCCAAAGCTCGTACTGAGGCGATTCAATAACACTCCATGGTCAACTGTGTCGAACGCTGCACTCAAATCCAGTATCACAAGGAGAGTCGCACGTTGAGAATCCAAGTTCATTAGGATGTCATTTTGCACTTTTAAAAGTGCAGTCTCAATACTGTGACACTTTCGATACGCTGACTGGAATGGAAGATATAAGCCATGTGATGTCAAATGCGCATGCGTTTGATCGAAGACGGCACGTTCCGTTAACTTTGAAATGTACTGCAAATTAGAAACAGGTCTAAGGTTTGTAAACTCTGAAATCACGCCAGACTTTTTGAGTAGAGGGGAAACTAACGCCTGCTTCCAGCAATCAGGAAAATCCCCAGATGTAAGGGAATAGTTAATTATGCACGTAATGACCGGAAGTAGAACATCAAGACAGGAGACCACAAGCGATGTTGGAGCTGGATCAAGTGGACAAGACTTTTTTGCAGATTGTTGGACAAGCTTCTGGACTTCGTCCTCACTGACCGGTTGAAAAGCATATACGTGTAAAGCTTTTTCCGGGCCAACCTCTGGATCCTCTGGTAAGACCTTGTTTGCACAGGAGTTGACGGCTTTGTCAATATCCGAGCGGATGGATTCTATTTTGCGGATAAAGACTTTTCCAATGTCATTCGCAAGAACAGATTTATCCACATAGTCAGGAAAAGACGGCACTTCCTTCTTAGCCAGCAGCTTCTTGGCTGCCCTAAATAACTTCCCTTGATCCATACTATTCTCCGCAATAAAGTTAGTATAGAAGTCCTTTTTTGCAGCATTCATCATGTAAGTTACACAGTTTCTTTGCGCTTTAAAAACATGAAGGTCTTCTTGTCGGCCAGTCTTCTAGAGTCAACACATCGCTCAAGTACTTTGGATAATAGGTACACCTGTAGGAGGGCAATTCCTCTGTAATTGGTGACAACATCCTTCTGATCTGACTTGAAAACTGGTGTTAGGTTTGAGTCCTTCCATTTTGCAGGAATAGTGCCACTTTTTAAAGATTTATTAAAGATATTTGTAACTGGGCTAGATATTTCTGAGGCAACTTCCTTTAACAGTCATGATGTTAAATCGTCAAGACCAGGGCACTTGGATAGATCCAAATTCTTTACGATTCCTTTATTCTCCCTCACTGAGATAACAACCTGGGTTAACTATCCTAAAGGTGGTACAAAAGGATAGTGCCCAGGTGGCACAGGTTCATTATAAGGTTTATTAAAAACCGAGTTAAAGTAATCATTAAACAGGTTTGCCTTTTCCAGCGAATCAGTAACAAGGGAGTTGCTATTTGCATCATTTTTAATAGCTAAAGGTAATTTCCTGGTCTTGGCCGGACCAACACTCAGGGTCTTTAAATAACTGAGGAGAAAGTGCTGTCTTTGTAATGACATCTGCAAATGATTAGACTTTCAAGTCTTCTCGGATAAGGACAATAAACCGGAGGTCCCGTCTCACAAACCTTGTTCACATATAACTCTGTGGGACGTTAAAGAACCCACACACTATTCGAAAAGAGTAGGGGACGTGGTTCCCGGTGTTGTGGTCTATCTTCATCACTTACATCATCACTCATCATGGGTTGGGAGGGTTCAGTGGGCTCATAAATGGACTGATAGCGGCTGCCATCGGCGCCCTTAGTATGCTGATGTCCGAGCCCACTGCAAAAATGCTATGTAAATAGGACACGTATGTTTGTCCTATCAATCAATCGCGACATTACTTACTGTAGAAGCTCCAGAATTTCTTTGGATTGTCCTGAATGTTATCGGCCAAATGACTCAGATATGTGTTGTACTTTGAACGAATAAGACTTTTACAGCTCCTCCTCAAAGATTTAAAATGATTCATATCCTAATGCTGCATGTCTGCCCTAGAGCCCTTCTGCTGGCTCTATCTTTCTTTCGGCATAAAAGTTTCTCACCTCTTTCTCAATTCAGGGAGGAGTGAATTTATCATTAATCCTTTTCTGGGGAACAAATTCATTTATGGCAGTCCAAAACAGATCTTCCCAGTCAATCAGATTCATATTTACGTTGTTGTCCAGCATAGCAGTCGCCCACAGTTGGCTCTTTTCAAATTCCAGACATACTTTGGTCTTTTACGGATCGAATTGTTGTCAATATTCAGAAAAAAAGTAACACTTTGGTGATCAGAATTCAGTAAACCTTCACTAACTGAAACACTGTGAACTAAGTCAGGCACAGTGGTAAGTATCAGATCTAATATGTTGAAATTCCTGGTAGCGTGATGATTCACTTGTGTCAGGAATGCATCGTTCTTTCAAAAGAATTAAGGTAAAGTTGATCTGAGGACAGCGGTACTTGGTTAATCCAATCGAAGTCCGGAAGGTTGAAATCGCCAACAAGAAATATTTTTTCAACATTAGAGTTGCTGATCCATGAAAGTGAGGCTCCTTGTAGCTCTATGTAATCCACGTTGGTGTACTCGCGATAGAATACCCCAAAGAGATATTTGGAGCCCCCTGCCCAGGTGGTCGGTTAACTCGCACCATAACAGTTCGCAGCTAGTTTCAAGATCCGATCGCCTAACAACCATTAGATGGTTATGAAAGGCTAGAAAGACACCACCTCCTCTCCGATCTTGGCGGTCTCTTCTATAAATTGTGTAACCAGATGGAATAACTTCGTAGTCCAAAACACTGGAATCAAACCAGGCTTCAGTGATAGCAAGGACATCAAATTGTTCTGCAAATGCTATGGCATGTAAGTCTTGGAACTTGTTTTTGAGTAATATGGCATTTGGCATTAGCCCGAAAGCATTTCACACCTTTGTGAGAGTTACGATTTGCATTCCTTTCCATATTAACATGGCGCACATTGTCAATGTTGTAACAAGTACCAGATGGAGGCAAAGTGGTAGACAAGCAAGGCGGACAGATCCAATCAAAACTCTCCAATTGCTGAAACGATATTCTTTTCAAACATTAAAAACATTACCGCACTTTATGTGACACCAAGAATCGCATTTATCGCAACTACAGTATAACAGCTCGATGATTTCTGGCAATGGTATTGTTGCATACACCGGAACACTGCTCAGGACCAGGTTTTACGCAAATGTCACCACTAAGAATAAGGCGTCTCAGATTGAAGGGCTGTCAGAGTTAGCGTAATAACTGACTCTACGAGAAAAGTAACTTGTGATTGCAACGAGCGACGAATACAAAATGGCGGACCCTGCATCTCCAGTAGCTAAGATGGTAAAATGTCGTTGAAATTCAGGACGAATCATCTATTTCGTTAAGTTGCAAGTTGGAATTGACGTTAATGGTATCTCTCGAAGAGTTATTGCCGACAAAGAGTGGGCTAACCGCCAGCAATAACGAGATTTGACGAGAGAAGATAATACCTGACCGACTGGTTACCATGACCACGGTAATAACGTATTTATCATTCCTGGAAAGTGATGAAATAACTTCTTGGAGTACAATGTAAGGAATCACGAACAGCGAATCCACCTTCGGATTGATAATTCTATTCAAATATTGTTGTGCGTGTCTTCCGCTCAGGCTGGCGGCACTGAATAAAGTGGCAAGGCAAGATCGGCAACATTTGAATACTGATCTGCATTACAATCAGTAAAAAGCATTTATCCATTGCTGTTCATTTCATTTTCTCGCTGATAATAAAAACCTCGTTTCGGGGAAGGAAGCTTGTGTGTGAAATTTTGATTCTTGGTTAATTTAGAGGAAGAAGAAATTGTTGCTGGGTTCAAAACCCGTTTGAAGACTTCTAGGAAGGTAGAATGAAAGCATTTCATATAATGCTACAACTGTGTATTGCACGCGTCACACTGATTTACCAAGTACCGTACAAGCAGCAAATTAAACTATCTCGCCTTGTTGTTTCCATTGCGAACTGCTTGGTTATAAAATAAATATGGGCTGCTTGCTCATTAATTGAGGTCCATGTAAAAGTCCAAGCAACTAAATAAGCACCACGCGCAGAAACTGTATTCCCTCTTGAATTCACGGGGGACCTGGCTCCACGCCTCATAGAATTAAAGCGCTCGAAATGGCAAGGCATTCTGCTTTTTTCTCTGATCGAAATCCATTTAATTTCACAGGATAATCTTCCTCGAGTATCTTTTCTAATTTTTTTTTATGTCCCTGAAAAAATTGCTATAATTTTTCTCGCGAGTGCAGAAATAGCTCAAACTATACTTGTCCATGTATGGAAGTAGACACTCCAAATTCCCGGATAACAACAAGGATAAAGGCGCGCTAGGTAAAGTTCTTGAAGAGGTTCTACCCAGTTTTGACCTGAAAACCGTAAATTTAGCATGCCAGTGGCCCTTTAAATCAGAGCAAGTTCAGCTGATGAAGATGTGTGATAACGTTAAAATATACGTAGTTAATATATGTTAATTTTCTCTGAGTCTGTAATTGTTTGGATCAAGTTATGCTTCCAGTGCAGGAAT
>NC_090872.1:36305344-36312844 GCF_036669935.1 Montipora foliosa
GGCGTCCAGAACATATTCGAGTCTAAATGATTCGCAGGTACGCCTTTAATCAAAACTTCATTGCGAAAGATCCAGTTGTCAAATTACGACCCTCTTCCTTATTAGTCAGCTTTTGTGAATTGTTTACCTAGCACAGTTCATTGGTTATACTCTCTCCGTCCCGTTAGCTGCTGCTTCCGGTCTGTTTGGTCACGTGGGCTTGAGAGTTGGCTCTGGCGCGTTTTTTGCGTAAATGCGGGAATAGCTGCTGCAGAACCTGTTGAAATGTTGACCGATTATAAAGCATTTTCTTGATTAGGTTTTCCCACGAAAGATTTTGCTTGAGAATGAAATTCACTTTTGTCCACACCGAATACGGATGGGAGCAATCCGGTTGTACAAATAACGCCTTTTTGGTCCGGTGGGCGTTGTCGCGTCTGACAATGTGCGCGATGTAATTCAGGTAGTGTACATGAATCATATCTTTCAACAGCGGCGTACCAAAAAAATTGTCGAGATCGGCGTTCGAGTACTTGTAAGCCATTGATTCCTCGTCGTCCTCACCTGGCTTTCTCGCATAGCCCCCAGGTGTCATCTGACGCCGGTAAAAGCCGGTACCAACAACTCGATAAAAGTTTGATATGCTCCTCGGTTGGGCTTTCTGCTTGAACGCCGTAAATCAAAGAGTTTTAAACAAAGCTTTGCAAAAAGGCTACTCTGACTCGTTTATTCACATTTTTGTGGTCTGTGAAAAATGCGCCGTTTTTGGTTGAATTCACCCGTTGCTTGACCTATCCTGTATCGCGGATATACCCCTCCGGGTTTGTGTTGTCAATATTCTGGCCACGTGCCTTGAACTTCGTTAAGTTTCCGGTTTTGTTACCGTCAACCGAGAATAATGATTCATCAGTGTACTGTAATTCTTCGTTTCCTGCCGGCCATTCTTGAGTATAGGTTTTCCCAAACGAGATGTATACTGAACCCCCACCTCCCACATTCTTGTTCAGAATGTCAAGAATTTTTTCTACCTCTTCAGGGCCTGATGTCAACGCTTTTAGGTCATCTGCAAACGAAAGCGCCGTAACTGTTTCCGTTCCGTGTAATTTTCTACTTTCGGGTTGTCCGCTGATTTTGCATTTTTCACCGCGTTTTGGGATCAAAAACTGATCGATGTTATACCGAAAACTGACTCCAGTAGATCCAACTTCTTTTTCAACTCGATGTTTCACGATTTTTTAAGGACCCAGTCGAAATACCATACAAAGGCCGGCGGAGATTCCACCGCGCCTTGCCTTACCCTTCCAAAAACATCAAACCAAATTTCGCTATTGCTGATATTGGCACGTGTGTTTCGGCAAAACGCTTGTAAAATCGCAACGAGTTTTTTACTACCCGCTCGTAATTCAATCACTTTCCATAATAGCCGCCTTGGTAGTTTGTCAAATGCGGCGGTTAAATCCACGTAGATTGCTAAGATCGTCACGATAGGTTATCGGTTATTGAGAGCCCGCGGTAATTTTTGCAGACCAAAAGGCTGCCTTTCTTGTAGAGAACAACTGTTTTCGAGTCTCGCCATCTGGCCGGGATATCCTCCAGGTCCCAGATAATGTCTTGTTGTCGAACAATCATGTCAATTACCCGATCGTCTTCGCAGTATTTCATTGCTTTCATTGGTACTGCGTCAGTGCCAATAGACCTTCCAGTTTTCATTTTTTTCAAACAATCGCGAACCTCATCTGCTGTCGGCGGTGACTCATCAAATGTGAACCTCAATGTCCTTCAAATACGCGTATTCGCCCTCACCGTAGTGCTCGATTTCCGGCTGAAATTTTTCCAAATCGAAACGCGGTTCGCTCGCAAAATGCTTTTGAAAATGTGTTGCAAACTTTTCAGGCGCAATGTATTTCGAAGCATCCGGTGCGCGGGTGCGATTTCCATACGCTTTGGCCGCTTTGAATAGTAGTTCAGCGCGCCGTTTTGCGCTGTGTTCATTTAGTTCGGCAGCCTGGCGTTCGTAAAATCTGGATTTCGCTTTCGCTGGCGTGTTTCAGTTGATTCGCGTCGTTCGCGCGTCGTTAGGAGCGTTTAAGCTGAAGTACTCGTCCATACCCCCAAGGTAAAATTTGGGACTGTTGGCGCTGCTGGAGCGGAAACTCGCGCGCCATGGCAGTGTGGTATGCAGTTTTCAGCTTTTCGTTAAGCGTATCAAGTGTCTCCTCATCTGTAATCGTGTTCGTCAAGCGCGGTACCAACTGCGGTAGAAAATTCTGCGCGTTTTTCAAGATCCTAAAGCGGTGTTAAATTGTATTTCGGCGCCGGTTTTTTGCGTTTTCGCTTCAATTTCCTCCGAATTTCAATTTTTGTAAGCCGGTTCAGCTCCATGATGACCGGATTGTGGTCGGTCCAAGTGTTTCGCCCTTCTTTCCTGGCCTGTAGGCAAAATCCAATGTACGCTCGACATTTTTGTGTCATGTTTCTGCGAAATCTTGCGCTCGTTGCGATGTAGTCTACTCCTCGCCATTTTTTTTTTATTTTTCTCGGTAATGGATGCCTTCTTGCCTTCGACGACTGCTGAAGTGTGTATTTATCAATTGTAGACCGCGATTTTGACAGAACTGCAACAACCGGTTGCCGTTATCTGAAGTAAAATAGGCTAATTTGATGTTTTTCCCAGCTGTTGAACCGTACGAATCGGAATCATCTTTACCGATCACTGCATCGAAATCACCCTTTGCACTTCACGTCTAATTCCAATGCACATGTTTTCATTTTTCGGTAAAAATTATCGTTGTACGTTTCACTGTAATCTTCATGTGGAGCGTAAACATTAGTCATCCTTAGCTTTAACCCGCACATTTTGATTTTGATCGATAATATTATGCCCCAAACCTTCTGATCATGTTCAATTGTTTCTTCCAGCACGACATTTGGCGCTAGAATAAACCCTTCACCTCCTTTTTCATCAGTCAAGCTCGTTCCGACAAACCTCCATCCTTTCAACTGTTCACCTTCGAATTCCCAATCTTCGACAATTTTCATCGTCCTCTTGTGTTCTTGAATTGCAAGAGCCATTATTCCTTAAGTTCTTTGCACCATAGTGCAATCTCGGCCAATTTTTCCTTGCTTGACGCGTGGTGGACATTCCATGTTCCAATTCGAGCTGGAACTTTTCGTTGGTCTCACTGAGCAGGTCTTCGCGACTGTTCACTGGCAGTGTGTAGCGTTGAAGACTTGTTCTTCTTTTTACATTTCGCTGTCATCGTATTTATTTTACATCGGAGTAGAAGTGACAAGCTCCAAACCCGATTTGATAATGCAGATTGTTGATATGGCCGCACTGGCGCAGCTTCACAGGGACGTGTGCTCGTAGGGCAGAATCTGCTTCGTAGCCGCTACTAAAATTAACTCTCTGGATATCTCGCCGTATTGTTGCACCAAACCGGCGAGGATACTAACCTGATGCACCGGTAGAGTATCGAACTGATCTTGATCGTCGAGTGGCAGGGGTGGGCTATATGGACTTTGTACCATATGGACTTTGTACCATATCTTCGTCCCCAGCAGTTCAAGAGCACTGCAGAGCGCTCTTGAGCTGAGCTCAAGGATCCTGTGAAGTTTTAAGCAACTCCCCCTCTCTTTTAAGCAAAAAAGCAACGCCTTGACTGGTTGGTCACGCCTGTGAAAAGCTAGGAATGTGCTAGGTACCCAAATATTGGCCAAGCAAGCATGTGACCGCGGGGTAAGCTTTCACATCACGTGAGAATTTACTTATCGTGGGTTTTACATCCGCTTTTCGCACTAATACTACTGAACTTCAGTTCACTGTGTAGTCAATGTTCAGTTGTCGATGTTCCCAGGAATAGATTACATGTAGCTCTTATCAAAATTCCCTTGTGAAGAATAATTTACCGCATTTACATGTAGATGGATTTTCCAGCAGTTTGATGAGCTGATTACTGTTTTTTATGGGTATTCTACACTTGGGTCCTCAATCTACAGTAATGCTCCACACTCACATTTGCATCATTGTGCACAGTACATGTACACACTATAAGGTGCTATTGTTAAGTTTTTACACCAGAATAATAGTTCTCAAGTGAAGCTACATGTATGATCCTTGCAGTAATCATGAACGCAATTTTAGCAACTGCGAACAAAGCCTGAAAATTTCAGGACTTCAACGGGGTTTGAACCCGTGACTTTGCAATGCCAGTGCAACGCTATAACCAGCTGAGCTATGAAGCCACTGATTTTGGTGGCTGGTCATTTGTGGGTTCAAATCTTCCTGTGATGAATGAATCAATGAAGGAAATGATATATGAAATGAATCATAATATTATATGCATGTACTGGACTGCAGATATGAAATCAAGTGAAGCTATGATCCTCGTA
The DNA here is from genome assembly GCF_036669935.1 of Montipora foliosa. Classification (NCBI taxonomy): domain Eukaryota; kingdom Metazoa; phylum Cnidaria; class Anthozoa; order Scleractinia; family Acroporidae; genus Montipora; species Montipora foliosa. The sequence goes on from NC_090872.1 coordinate 36,309,716, forward strand.
GTTATTTTCGGGTTTCTCTATGCAATAATATTGCTAGAATTGCGTTCATAACTGCAAGGATCATAGCTTCACTTGACTTCATATCTGCAGTTCAATATAATTATGATTCATTTCATATATAATTTTGTTCATTCATTCATTCCTCACGGGAACACATTTGAACCCACAAATGACCAGCTCCCAACATCAGTGGCTTCATACAGTAGCTACGTTGGTAGAGTGTCGCACTGGCATCGCAAGGTCATGGGTTCATTAAACCCTGTTGAAGCCCTGAATATTTCAGGCTTCACCACGCAATTGCTATTTACATTGTGTTCATACATGTACATTTAACTGTGAGGAGCATACACTTTAGCTACTCACTTGATTTCATACATGTATCCACAGTTATTATTCATTCCACATATCATTTTCATTAATAGTAGTGCTATATTTTTCTTTCTTTCTTTATTTATTTATTATCTTTTTTGCTTTTTAATTCTTCAGGATTTCACCATCTTAACATAAATGCTGTCATTAATAATGAAAATCTGATTAAAAAAGATGAATTGGAGATTGGCAAGGTGTGTACAAATCTACTTTCCTTGTTTAGCCAACAATGTTCAGGGTTTTTTAACCAATAATCTAAACCACCTTTTTGAATTTCAAGTGGGTAGGGATGGAGTGAGGCAATGCTTTCCTCAGTTTCTTTGAGTCAGCTATTTTAATACTGTACATGTACTTGGTAGTTATTGGAAGTTACAAACTTCATGTACTGTTTACTTTATTTTATCTAACTGATTCACCTGATTACAGCTCAGTCTATGCATGAATAAGAAGCTGCACCAGATGCACAGTATAAAAAAGCATCTTGGCTCAGCAGTGAGGGTGCTGTTTCGCTTGCGAATGGTCTTAGCTAAAAAAAAACTGCACTCTGACTGACCTCTGGCTGAATATTTTTGGTCATCTTAAGTCAAGTCTCCTTCACACTAAACATACTCAGTGTAGCCAACTCGTTGCTGACTTCTTTCTGGCTCATTGTTTAACAGTGCATTTGAATAATCATTATTGGAAATTCCATTGTACCTGTACTCTATTGACTATGTACTTGTAAATGTGATATATTATTATTATTATTATTATTATTATTATTATTATTATTATTATTATTATTATAAAGTATTCCCTTAAATTCTTGATGTTTTCAGGTCATCACGTTGTTACTGTGCAGTGCTATTTTATGCGACAACGTAGCAGTGTTCATTGACCAAATTACTAAGATGAATGATGATGATCAGTTTACTTTCAAATTCTTGGTGGAGTCAGTCCTGGCAGAAATGGAACATGGCTGTCTGACAGCAGAGTCTTTTGCCTCAATCCTCAGCAAAAAAGGTTGGGTGAAATTTCTCTTTCTCACGTGAAGTCTACTGTAAGTTTATTGAACACTTTAATTTTCGATTTGTGCCTGCCTTTCTTCCTCCCTCCTTTCCTGTAGGGTGGAGTGTGGGGGAACAAGGCATTGACCCCCTTCTGGCCTTAGCTGCTTGCTTCTTCTGCACTCAGTTCCCAGTTACATAACAACTTGAGATCTTCTATTACTTATTATAAGATTTCATTGCATCGGTTATATACTGTTCAGTTCAAATGTGTGTTCTTCGCCTTACAAGGCTGTTGCCTACAAGGCTGTTGCCTAACAGGAGCCCGGTAGCCTGGGGCTCCCAAAGAATAGCTCTGGGCGCCTTAATTTTTCACAGCAACACCTTTCACTTCATGTGTTGGGCTCCGAAGTTCTCCCCGTTTAGCTCTGAGGGCCCCTTTAAAATCTTCTTACGCAGCAGCCTTGCATGGTGACAAATTATCATTGCCATCAAATGTTTAATTTTGACTTCATCCAGCTCCATCCTTTTCACTATTAATTTCAACAATGTAACAGTATACATGTTTTCATAAAATGCCATGTCATTCAAATTAATATCATTGCAGTGCACTTACCTGAGCATCAGAGGTTGGAGCAATCCCCTCTCGCTGTGCAAGACTCACCGGTTGAGGCTCTCTTCACTAATTCACCTCTGAAATCCTTTGTTGCATCTCCACAGCTAAGGAGCAAACACAACCAGGTACTAGTGATGCACGTACACATGACTGTAATTGATGATTCTCTATTAGAAGTGTTTGGGGTAGCCCTCCCTACATGTAGTTTCACACAAGACATGAAAATAATGTAAAAGCCCCTTCATTAATTTATAATCTGCAACACTTGATTGTCCAAACCAGCAAGTCAAATGACGATTTTGTTTGCCATCAAAAAGAAACATGGGGACTGTACACACTATTATGATCTGCTAATGTGCCATATAATAGTAATTTATGATCCCTAGTTTTTATTAAGTTTTATAAATAATTAGGATAGTATGCGCACTCTCATTGGTCAATAGCTGTGTTTAGATGATAGTATTGAAACACGGCTTTGACATCACACGAATTTTTATTGGTATGTAGTCAGAGGCGCGTTTTGATTTGCTGGTGGGAAATATGAGCGTGTATCAAGAAAATCTTTTTCAATCTAGAAGTAAAAAAAAAACGAGCTTCTTCCTTCATTTGTCGAATTATCTTTGAGAAATATTATTTTTATAAAAGGTGAATACAGGACTTTTTTCCGTGTTTCCATAGCCTCATCTAAACACTCGGGGAAGTTGGGAGAATTCTCGACAGTTATGCAAACCCTCGACTGCGTCTCGGGTTTGCATAGCTGTCTCGAATTCTCCCAACTTCCCCTCGTGTTTAGATGAGGCTATGGAATCACGGAAAACGTCCTCTATTGCTTAAAGAGGCTAGGTCAAGCAATTTTAGGCAATTTCAGCACTGATCAAATGGTCATAGAATTAACTAAAATATCAAAATTAGTGTTCAAAACTATAGAAGAACTCTAACAAAACACAGGGAAGCCAAGAAGGGACATGGATGGACAAAACTGGAGAGGATTGAAATGGATTGAATTTGGGTAAATTTGAAAAACATCGGCCCACCTTTTTTCAAATTTATATCAGTCGATATCAAAATGTCATTTACAAAGCTGGAAAATCATTCTCAGTTGTTATATGGCCGTGATTTTGCAAATGAAAGACTCGTGCTCTGCCAATTTGACGTTTA
>NC_090872.1:36320344-36335344 GCF_036669935.1 Montipora foliosa
CCTAAATGCGTACTGGCTAAAGTACTGAAGTAGTAGACAAAGTGACTTCATTGAATCTATTCACTTGATAGAACTAAGCGAAATATATATGACTTCGACCATTTTCCTGTTGACATCAACTTTCATTCAAAATCGAGACTGCCAAAACCCTTCCAAATTATTCTGCCCAAAACTTTTCCCGACGCGAAAATCATACCATTACAAATACTTATTGGTTCAATTGTTTTCTCTCCTACCTTTCTTTCCTACCGGCTACGCAGACTTTTACGAATACCCACCATCGTGCGGCGGGTCTAATTTGCAGGTCATTGTTTCCTAAGTATCCTAAACATTCATAAAAGCTAACCTTAGGCCTAAAAACTTTTGTTTAGGCCCAAGCTTAGCTTTTAAGAATGTTTAGGATACTCTCTTTATTGGTGAAACAATGCCCTGTGACCTGCAAATTTGACCCGCCGACCATCGTGAACTTGCGAAGGTGGCTCAGGGGAGAACCCAGTGTCTCGTTCCAGCCCCAAATACCTCTCGTCCGTAGTCCGTTTTCCGTAGTCGTCGTATCTTAAAAGTACAGCAGCTGCCAGGGTAATCTTGCGTGGCCGAGCTATCTGCGGCTCAGCAGAGTGTGCTGGTAAAAAAATACAAGCTTACGAGAGTTTATACATGCTGCACCAGCAGGATGCATTTTCCTTTTTTTGTCTTTTATTTTTACCATCCTCTGCAAATAGAGCACGAAATTACTAACCTCACTTTCCGCAACGCTTCACGCAAAGTTGCGATTAATTTTTCAAGCGTTGCGCAGTGTGACATTTTTCCTGCAACTTGTGTCGCAACAGTTTGCGGCAGGAGCCAGTGAAAATATTCCTTTAACGTCATCTGATCATCGAAAACGAGACAAGTTGCCTTTGACGTTTCCCATTGCCATACCTGTAAAGCACCTTGTTTCAGAATGTTAGAACTTTTGACCCAGGAATATTGCGAGACAGGTTTTTAAGGACAATTGTCGAGAAAGCCAGCGCCTTTAAATCCTTGGCCTGTAGTTCCAGGCGCTCGCGGACGCAATTGTGGAGGGAAGGGGTGGTGTCAAATTTTGCGCATGCGTAAATGCTGATCTTGTTACCCCTTCATTTTTTCTTCACTCTTTCATGTCTCCGTTTCCGAGCGGTATTTATTTATATTTTGTTTTTTGATTGGTATATGTCACTTAAATTCGTCATGGAAAATATCAAGTTTCCGTTTTTCAGTTGTTTTTTTTTTTCGTGTTTGTGCCAGTTTATTAACTAACGGCCCCCATTGACAAGTAAAATCGTCTGATGTTAGACAGAGTTTAAAAATCTCTGTCTCTTCCTGGGCTTAAAGGGTGAAACTTCTAAGGACTAGGCATAGTATTCGCTAACTATATTGACTGGAACACTTTTAAAGATAAGTGACGAGGTCCAACTTCGTGGTGGCGACTTTTGGCTCGTCACGCAATCTTTTCTCTGCAACAAACGTCGTTCGTTGGGAGTAAAGATTGCGTGACGAGTCAAAAGATGTCTGCGTAGGAGGCTAACTTAGTGGTTGTTCAAATAATTAACTGAGCAGTTCAAGACTGCTGAACACACGCAGAGCCATGGTTTTAATGTTGTTCACATTTTCTTTCGCACGGGAATTACTCCTGTATGTTTTTGTCTTTAACTAAAAATTGTCAATTATAATTCCCAGTCTTGTTCGTTGGAACTTCTTAAAAAGATTTTAAAAAAAGATTCAAAGAAAACTTACAGGAATGTATGCTTCAAAGTGGGGCATCTAACCAAGCAATCTTTCCATCGGTATGAGGTCTCCTTGTTCATGTAGTTTCAGAAACGATGCTGAGTGCGTAAAAGTTAGCGGTATTAAGCTTTCGATTGTGTCTGACGTGGAAACAGTCTAGCGTTTAGCTTTGGGGCCATTACAGTTAACAGCTAGTAAGCAGAAAGATGTAAGACGAAAATTTCGTTTTATCAAAGTTGTTGACAAAGGTGAAAAGAACATTTGTAAGCTGACGTTTCCATCGTTACCCCTTCCTCAAGGCGAAGCTGACCGTGATAGCGTTTTTTTGGGTCCAATGCTTTAGATTATTGGCTTTTGCCTTTTACCCAATTTCGCAGCTCGTTAAAGCACTCAGCGAAGTTAGGTTGGAGGAGGTGGCTTAAATCCAGGTTGCATTTTGCCAGGAGTGAATTTTCATTTTTCATTCTTGTTCTCCTTGTATTCTGCTCTGCAGATTAAAACAAAAAGTTGCGGAGTTGCAAACATTTCGACAGCAATGCGATGACCTAGAGCAGAAAGTTGCCAGTTTTATCGAAGAAAAAGAGCAATTTGAAAAAGAGGTATTGTATCCAGAATTCACCTATGCTGATTTAATTTTAAGTAGAAGCAGATTGGAATTTCTTTAGCAAGAAATAGTCAAGAATAGAGTTGGGAAATTACATCTTTGATGTTAGCCAGAAGGAACACTGTGTTTCTAAAGAGTTGAGGCACACGCAAGGGAACCTTCCTACCTGTCTTGCATGCATGTACATTAAATTACAGAGCTCATGCAAGAGCTGCGAAAAGATGAGCTTCAAAATGTATTTTCGCCTTATTCTGATAATTTCGTGTTGATTCCCCAGTCCTTCGGGATGGAAAGTGTGCAGCAACTTTCAAGAGATCAAAGCGGTATAAACGGTTTCGTTGTTTGGAAAATGTATCACCTTTTTTTCTCGTTCCCAAACTGAAGTTCCTTTCAATTTGGCAGGGTGTTTACATGTAGTTGCAATTCTCTCCTTTTTTTTTTCTATTTTTCAAAGTTCCTCCTTCATTTCAACGTCTTTCTTCAGTTTTCCATGGTTGACTAAAGTACAGTATTAATTGTTGTAGACAATTCTTGTGATGCCTGTGATGGCCATGCAGTTGAACTTTTAAACTGCCCTGAGGGCTGTACTGAAGGGGGTATTTACATGAGACCGGGACCAACTGAGACCAGCATGAGTTCGTATCGGCCTCAATACAATTCGTTTTATACGTTTACATGAGACTGTCCTGACAGTGAACTCAGACCGGTCCGACTTTAAAGGCGGTTGCTAGACCGAGACGAGATATTCTCATACCAGTCTGAGTTCGTTCCGCTTCTTCAGTATTCCCCTAGCTTTTATGGCTTACCGACAGTGTCTCGCAGAAGATATATACACACCAAGCATCTGTTGCAAGCCATGCCCTTTGAGAACAATGCGCCTTGAAAGTTTTCAGAGTGTTTTTAAAGGGGAAATTGTTTTTTTCTTTTTTGGCGTTATAAGTTATCATACAGTTTCCTTGCTTTTTTAATAAAAAAAATTGTCTTTATTTTCTTTTTTTCACCCTTTACTGTGCCTGACAGCAAATAATTGTACCAAATGAAAAGCCCACGCATCCGCATGCGATCTATTCTTTATGTTCACAACCTATTTCCACAGTAACGAAAATGAAGTTTATTCCAACGGTTTCCCTCACCTCATGAAACGATTTAACTGATTTTTAGCGAATAGAAACAGAGAGGTTAAACTCAAGCATAGAGCGTTACAAAAGCAAGATTCACCACCTGGAATTTCAAACAAGTGAACTGCAAGCAACATTAAATAGAAAGGACCAAACGATTGCAAAACTTCAGGAAGACTTCGAGGAGGTAAGGACACACAATCGCGGTAAAAGTGATATTGTATAAGTTTTTTTCCCCTTTACAAAATCATTGCTTGCCTTTGTTGCCACCTTTTTTAGCGTCTTTAATCTAAGGTGACGTCGCGTTGATTTGCTATTTTGAACAGTGTTCCTATCATTTACCGCCTTAGAAAACTAAAATGAAGACTTTTGACAAGGAGTGTATAACTTTGAAAAATGTAGCGTAACAAACTGCCAGAATTCTTCAATTCAACTGAAGTTTCCACATACATAGATGCAGTTTCTTCTGCCATTTAACTGCGACGATCTTCCTCTTGGAAAATAGTTCCATACCGGCTTTTCAAATTTATTACCAAGTCTTTTTCTTCGCGGTATACGTGTATTTTTGTTGGCATCCGTCGGTCTTGAATGGCCATGGATCTGCGTCTTAGGCTTACTGTTCTGACTGTCGAGGCCCATATATACGGGAGTGACAGTCCCCTCCTCATCGTCTGTACCTGAAGACAGGGACTACGGGTGAAGCAAAAAGATCCCTCAAACCTCACCTGTTTTCAAATTAGATGGTAGTGTTACGATTCAAAAATCATGTTTAGTGTCCGAGAATTAAAGTAAGCTGCCGTTAAGTGGTAAATAGATTTTCGAAGAGAAAGATCTTCACAGTTCATGGAACAACTAAAGCTCTTGTGAAGGTACACTTGTAGACGCATTCATACATTGCAACTGGGAGAATGCAACAATTTACTCTTGTTCATTGTACTTTCACCTCTCAATTCTATCACGATTGCGAGATCGTTTTTATTCCCTTAAGAAATGAAACCCTGATAGAAGATAGAATAGATTTGAGAGTTGAAAGTATTTCATATCTTCAAATACATGGTTCTTTTAGCATACATCAACATCTCCTAACTTCAGTCATTTAAGCTGCGGACGCAGGTTTTTTATACCTGACTGGAAAGTGTTTAAAATTTATTTACGGATGAAAATGGGTTGTGTTTTTGAGGTACGGTTAGCGCAAATTGTCACCCTCCCTGCCATCTCTCTTTTGACCAGAGTTAACCTAGTATTTGCACAAATCAGGTTTCAAACAGGTGTAGTGGCCCAAGGGCCCGTTTCTTGAAACTTTACGGCCTTCCGGTGGCTCAATTCTCACGGTATATTGAGAAGGTAGCGGTTTTAAGTCTTCAAACTTCAAAATAATTTGGCTCTTTCTTATCTTGAAAACACAGTGAAAGTCCAACCTATCAAAGCAAGCGGATGGTAATTTCGCAAATGGCTTTTTGCACCTGAGTTGTTTTTGGGACTGTCCAGAAACGGGTCCCAGATTGCCAAATGACTTGTAGGGCAATAAATGCAACGAGTCCAAAAGGAGAAACATCAAGTATGAAGGAGATTCCATTGCATGGGGTACTCAGAAATAGTTGTATTTTACTTTTTTTAAGAAACTTGTACTCAGTGATGTTTTTCGTTTTGCTGCTTTATTGCAGGTGCTTTCAGAGGCATCAAAATCCGTTGAAATGAGAAGAGAAATTGAGCGATCAAAGGCATTTGAAGTTGATGATGTTTTGACGGACGATGATTCATCGGCCACTGCACAAGGTAACTAATACTCTTTTTTCGTTTCCTTTTATTTTCTTAATCTCAGTTCCACTATCAGGGTTCCCCTTTCGCGGCGAGCTTAAAAAATTTAGAGGAGATTGGAGCCTCAAACATTCACTCATCAAAATTTAACCAAGTCTGTGAACAGATCTGCTCATTTCAGTGGCTATAGGAGCTTTTCACCTATTCGCTCTCACTAAAGAACTGCGAAGCAAGCTTGACTTCCATCTAGCAAATTCCTAACCCTGTGTACAAATATACCTTTTCAGTTGTAAGATCAAATTGAACTGAGAATCGACTGTGTGTATTACGTTCCCTGCATGGTCACACTGCAACCAGAGCTCTGCAGTGAAAGGTGGCATCAACAACATGGTCAACTCCAAGCTATACTCTATCAAAACTCATACACTGTAGACTAGCGCTAGGAATGAGGATCTTTGTTGTCACCTACTGTACTGATACCTCAGACTATTATTCTAATCAAGTGTCATCCCAAAAAATTGATACCCTTTCTGGATAGATCGACTTCATAATGACGTGAATCCATTCACAAGGTCCCACATTTACAACGCTGACAAAGGATAAATTTAGGTGCACCCCAGATAAAATGAAGCGGACGGTACTTTCAACAAGATATCAATAATCATGGGTCTTCGAGTAGGCTTAAACTACGAAAACCACGTAACTGTACTTGAATGGCAAACGCTCATGCGTGCTACTATATCATCAAAGGATTGTAATAATTATATCCGGTATACCTTCAAACTATCAACTGAAACTGGACAGTGGCATTGATTATGACGCTGAATGTTCCGTAACGTAAAGAAAGGTAATTTGTCACACTTCTTTAAATGCATTTTTCTCTTTTCCACGCTGATTCCCAAGATGTCTCGCTAAGCCATGCCCCAATAGCTACGACCAACGTAGATACTCGAATAATTGAACTGGAACTTGAAAAACGACGGCTGATGAACGAACTGTCGTCCGCTGTACACCAGGAGGAATATCTTGCATTGAAGGAGACACTGGAAGTCACAAAGGACTCACAATCATCTTATAAGGTTTGTAAGGAGGTATAGAGAAGATAAGGAACCAAAGTGATCTGTTACTTGTCACAGAAAGGAGAATCCAAACATTGTTTACTGTCTAGACTTAACCGATTAGAGTGTAATGTGAAGTGCTATGTATCTACCCCATATGAACCATGTGAGCGTTAGCCCCACTGATGGAAATGGGCCCACACAAGGACAGAGAAAAACTCTGACCAGGGTGGAAATTGAACCCACTACCATCGGGCTAGATCACCGCTGCTCTACCCACTGAGCTACAGTACAAGGTCAGACGGGAGGAAGCCGTGGGAACTGACGATGTTAAAGTCACGGCAATGAACATGTACAAGTAGTACAAGGAGGGATTACGTTTTTGCAAACGTTGGCCGTGTAGCACTTATATTTGAACAGACTTAACTGATTACTGTGGGGTAGATACTTAGCACTTCACATTACACTCTAATCAGTTAAGTCGGTTCAAATATAAGTGCTACACGGCCAACGTTTGCAAAAACGTAATCCCTCTTTGTAATTGTTTACTGTCTGTCTGTTGCTTCAAACGCTCATATGTCATCTGGCAATAGACAGAGATAATCAGGTGTCCCTTTAATTCATACTAAGCTCACCTGTTTAAGCGATTAGAAGGAGAGGCTTCTTCGGGGCTGTTTATCCATTCACATGACACCAGCAGAAAATTGGCTTTCCAGTGCGAGTCACCTCTAGTAAGGAACCTCCAAGCGGCATCACGTAGGAATTAAGCAAGGAAGTCTCTTCAGTATGAAATTAGACCCTGTTTGGCTGAAAAGGGTATGGTAGAGCATGCGTTAGATGTGTTTATGTCGTATTTTAAGATAGAGTTTCGATTGAGGGGTACATAAAGTTGCCATTCAGTTAGCGAACCATTCCGGAGACATTTTCTTTCAACAGAAGAAACAAATCGTGTTTTTGTTGTGATGGTAGTGAACCAGATAGCCTATGTACATCCGCCTCCCGAATGTACACAGGCTATGAACCAGAGTGACGTTTCACGAGTGAACATGCCTGCCTTCATTAACTACATAGGAAAAGTAAGTTGTTCGAACGGTTCTAAACTTCCACGGTCACCAAACAACTTAGGACCCCTAGGTCTCTTCTATCTGGTTCATAAACTTTTTCTTAAGTTTTTTCTTAAGTCTTTTTTTTGAGCAAATTTGGTCATCCACGCGAGAATCAAAAGTTGCCACAGAAAATAGACCATATTCGTATTCTCGGTATTGGACTGGAACTAGCTTGCAATGGAGGCTAAGACGGGGGAATCTTTTCAAATGCAAATACTTTCTTATATATTCCCCGCATTAGCCTCCATTGCAAGCTAGTTCCAGTCCAATACCGAGAATACGAATATGGTCTATTGGACGCACACAACATGCTCCAGCAAATAAAGCTCTTGAAGTTTCAATTCCTTTCTCTGTTTTGATTCCAGGAAAGCTATGTACTGGCTAAAAGTAGAATCCAAGAACTGGAAGAGAAGTTGGAAACCGAAAAACGAGAACAGTAAGACTTCGCTTATGTGGGAATAGGGTGCTGCATGTTATATTGTTGTGCGTGGGGTTTTCTTTAAGCTGTCTAAGCCAAAATTTAGTTCGGCACATTAGTTTGGTCAAATCCTGGTAGAACTCCTCGGTGCTTGGCAGTGCTTATAGTAAGGCACATTCCATCCTTGGCAACCGAAAAAGATATCAAATGAATTTTGGCGATTTATCCAAGACCATATTGGAGTTTTGTTGCAGTTGCTGAAGAAGCAGATAAAAATGATAAATGGCCAAAACATTCAAATAAAACACCATTTTCTTCATCTCCGTCCCAAGCACAAGCTGTAGAAGATACAAATCCTTTCCGAACAGTGATGTAGGAGAATCTTCGTTGACATTTTTTGCTTCATTTGCTGAGGGCCATGGTTTTCAAATCAGTCAGCCAAGAGTAAAGTTATTGTACTGAATGTTGAAAGTGCATTGCATAATGAGCCATTTCTGAAAATTTGAATATGATTTTCCAGATACTCTCTGAGCAATGATGCTTTTTGTACTGAAGTTCGTCGAAATTTTACGAAGAATATATCTGATCATTAGCGCTTTTGTTACCAAGGAATTTATCAGTTGAGTGCTAAAGACTAGTTTCGTTGTCAGAGCTATCAGGCTTAAAAATGTAGGTTTAATTAAGTTTAACAAGTTCTTTTAACTTTTGAAGTCGTTTGCAAATAGCACGATGCCTTCCTTGAGCAAACTCGAAACAAAATGTAAACAATGACGTCATCAAAGATTCACTTACTGTTCGTGGTTAAGGATTTTGGATCCCATCACTACAAATACGGTTTACTGGTTCCTAGTCGTGGACCTCTTTATATCGTATTAGTAGAATTCTACTAGTATACTAATGCAAATGCTGTAATCTGATTGGCTAAGCCATTGAACACTATCAGCCATTAGTGTGCAGTGGCTGGAGGTCGTCTTGGAAATAACGACGTTTTGCAAACGGGTAATTACATGTAAATTTCTGAGAAGTCTACAGGGTTCCAGTTAATTTTAATTAATTGGGGGGTCATTTATACCATTTGACGGGTCACCCAGACATTTTGTTGTAATATTTAACTGAATATTTACATTTCATCTGTCGGGTCATGAAGCCCTCTTTGTCGGGTTATTGACCTGAGACCCGACTCTTATCTGGAACACTGAGTCTAAACGAAGGATATTTACGGTTTCTTGACTTTCAAAAGAGTTGAAATTATTGAAAAAGCTGATACTCTGGCACGCACAACTTAGGTTTTCAATGGCAATTCAATCCGAGCTCATAATCTAATTGTTCATTAGTAATTTTATGTTACAATAATCATCACAGTTATAACAACAACAGTGGTCGCGAACAAGCCCGAAAAAGGGGAGGATTCTCGTATAAACTCATTTCGTGTAACCTGCAGTTCAAATACATTGTGTGACATCACATATCTTCACCATTCTTATACCTTCCTGAAAAACTGGGTGATCGTGTGGGGTCCAGAAGTCCATTGGTAGTGACACTGCGTTTCTCGAATTGCATTTAGGGAGAAAATGGTCGAGCAGTTAAAGAATGTCCAACAACAGTGTTTTCAAGAAGTGGAAGAGCTTAAATCAGCTCTGTTTAGCGAACGCTCCTTGAAGAAGGAACTAGCCGAAGAGCTCGACTTGAGAGAAAAAACGCTCCAGGAGACAAATGTGGAGATTCAGGCACTTGCTACATTGAAAACAGGTTTAGAGGGAAGTCTTCAAACGAGCAATGTCCGAGCGGCGGACGATAGAGCCAGGTTTGAGAGAGACTTGAGTTTGTCGAAGGGGGAGGTGGACAAATTACATGCCATGCTGAAAGGATTAGAGAAAGAGATAGCGGAAAAGAGTGAACGGGTTCACACTTTGGAGCTGGAGAAAGAACAAGTTAAAGATGCTTATGAGCAGATGTTAGCAGATGTACGAAATGAGTTAGGTAAGTTTGGGTTTCAAAAACCTTTGATTCGGGTTATTTTGGTCCTTACGCAGAATGCTAAACAATGTCTAAGAATCAGAAAAACTGTGACTGCACTGAACTATTAATCGTTTGTTAAGGAATAGGATGATCGGAAAGGAATTGCTTTCAGTTTGCGATAAATTAAACCTAAATCAGCCATTGTTTATTTTTCACATTTGGCACTTCATCTCGAGGATAACTTTACAATGAATTACTTCTCGTTCTAAAAAATATATTCAATTTTTATGTCGTAACTAGGAGGCAGTGTGACCCAGTGGTTAGGGCGCTTGCCTTGAGATCCGGATATCCCGGGTTTAAGACCCGCTTTCACCACTCGTTGATTTTTTTTTCCTGGTAGTCCCTTGTTCAACTTCCCAGCTGCACTTGTTTACCTCCGGCCAGTTGGGTTTCTTAACACTAGTTGTTGTTGTGTTCCTTCGTTTCGTTAATTGCGTTTTGGTCCTGAAAAGTTCCTATGTGGAGCAGTCAATTAAGTGCGTATTGCATTCTATTGTAATTAACTTTCAAGAACTATTTACAGGGTTCGTGCTACTGCTTATGTCCTTGAAAAGCCCTGGATTTCAATTGTGGACTTCAAGGGCGCTTGAAAAGCCCTTGGAAAAAATGCCCGTGCATGCACTTAACTTGCAGGATGTGGGAAGGGATATGTAGGTACGCTTTTTCAGGAAAGGAAACACGGATGTGTGGACAAAATTCTTCTCACAGAGCCTCCTTGAAAACTCAATTTCTTTGTCTTGAAAAGTCATTAAATGCTCCAGGAATTTTATAGACAAAATCCAGCACAAACCCTTATTTAGGTACGAGTAAAGGTAAAAGAGTTGTTTCTGTGCATTTCTAGTCCGAACGTATTTCACTTTGATAGCAATCCCTTTGTTGAAGTTTCAAGCTGGGCCTGGTTGTTTAAAAGCCGATTAACGCTAATCCCAGATTAAAATTAACCATAGTTATTAGAGGGGAATGGTTATGAAACCCGACAAATGACTTTGTTGTAGGTTTTTGTTCTCCTTTTTGGCCTTGACCGTGCACAAAACATAATAGTTGTTTACTCCGTACTGAGGAACTAACGAAATAGAAACGTGTTGGTTACGTAATTCATGCATAGTGTATGAGCGCAAAACAAAAGATTGTGCACGGTCGTGGACTTTCCAACCTAGATCTTAGCATCTTTGTTTGCTCCTTTGATGTTTGCCGAGCTTCCAAACCATTCCCCTCTTATTAACTATGAATTAACCAAGGAATTTATTCTCTACTCCCACATGCTGTTCAACGCTGATGTTAAGCAGAACCTTACATTAGAAGAAGTCAATCTTGAAAAACAAAAATAAACAAAAGAAACTTTCACCAAAAACTTTACGCTAATCCTAAATTAAGTTAATAGGCCATTTCCGAGTTCACGGCTTCCTCCTCTTCAAAGCGAGTCTAAGTGCGAAGTTTTTGTGATGGTAATTAGTTCTACTTTGCATATGAATAAAAACTAATTTTCATAAGAAAAACTTCGCACTTAGACTCGCTTTGAAGAAGAGGCGAACATGAACTTCGAAATGGCCTATTGGCTTTCAATCAACCGGGCCCTTAAGTAGTACAAGTGTTCTACTAATTGGAGGGACTGTTGAAATCATGTGGTGATTTTTCGTGATCGATTAAGGACGGTACCTACTAATTCAAAGGTATTTTTGCGCGGTTTACTGAATATGCGGGAAAAGCAGATCTTAACAAGTGTTATTGAAACCCAAAAAGGAAATTGGGGATAACCACGCATTTTTCGAAGATAATTAATCAACAATACTTGTAAAAAGCTTTAAAATACAAACAATGTATGACGTCCTATTCCAAATTGAAACATAATTATCTCTGAAAAATGGGTGTGTTACGAAAAATAGTATTGCGTGACAAGCGTTACTGTCTAGAAGCTTCGCGAGAGTTCGTAGTTTGTTTATTTTTAGGTTCGTGCGTAAGCGTTTCTAAATCGGTGTGTTTTGTAATCTTTCTATAATTAGAGTGATTACTAATTTAGAAAGTTCTAGAAGTTTATTGTCCGAGTATATAAGTAGACGAGTCCAAGCGGAGTGTTTTTCTAACTAGTTTTTCACAAGCGAAGAGAGTTGGCGTTGGCCGTGTTTATTCAAGTGTGACAGAAGCTGTGTTTATTCAAGTTGGCAGAGGCCGTGTAAGTTTGTCGAATATGTCTTGTTCAGAGTTTTACTTCGTGGAAACTACGTTCATTTTTTGAATAAATCTTCTTGTTGTTGTTCCGACAACCCTGCGTTCAGATTAGTTTGCAAACTACCTTTCCTCTAAACATTCGAACTCGTAACATTGGGGGCCTGTCCGGGAGAGGAATTCATTTGTTTGCTGACTACAGAAACCAGGAAAGGACAATTCAAGAAGGAGTTACAGAAAAAGTAAGAAGAACTGTGCAAGAGAGTATATTGTGTTTTTGCTGTGAAATCTGCTATGGAAATGGAAAAGCTTTGGCAGATGGGGAAAGAATTCGGATTGCAAGGAGAAAAGCTTCTCGAGTTTGTGAGGGAAGAGGAAGAAAAAGAAGAAAAACGCAGACAATTAGAACAAGAAAGAAGGAGGGAAGAGGAAGAAAAAGAAGAAAAACGCAAACAATTGGAGGAAGAAAAAGAAGAAAAACGAAGACAATTGGAGGAGGAAAGAGAAGAAAAGCGTAGACAGTTTGAAGAAGAACGAAGAAAGGAACAAGAAGAAAGAGAAGAGAGACGTCGAATGCTTGAGGAGGATAAAAGAAAGGAAGAGGAAGAGAAGGAGGAAAGGCGCAGAAGAGAAGATGAAGAGAGAGAAACTAGACGACAAGAACGCGAACTAAGAAAATTGGAGATAGAAGCCGAGCTGCTGAAACAGAAAGAGGCTATTGAAGCCGCAAAAAGAGAACATGAGCTGGAAATTGCACGTTTGGCTGTGGAGAGTGCTGACGGGCGTCCTGAAGTGAGAGAGGATCGGGCTAAGGCACCTAAACTCCCCTCGTTTGTTGATGGCAAAGACGATTTGGACGCGTATTTGCAGAGGTTCGAGAGATTTGCCGAGACAGCTAAGTGGAAAAAAGATGGATGGGCATCGAAGCTCAGTGGTCTGTTGTCTGGACGGGCACTAGAAGTGTATTCACCTCTATCGGAGGACGCAGCTAAGCATTATGACAGGGTAAAGATTGCGTTAATGAAGAGATATGACCTTACCGAAGACGGCTATCGTCGAAAATTTAGAGCATCCAAACCAGAAGTCGACGAAAGTCCGGAGCAGTTTATTGTCCGACTGGACAGATACCTGTTACGGTGGCTAGAGCTTTCGAATACTGCGCGAAGCTTTGATGGTCTTAAGGACTTGATCGTGAAAGAACAATTTATTGACTCTTGCCCTAAGGATTTGGCAATTCACCTGCGAGAAAGGGCACCTGAAACTCTAGCAAAGATTGCGAAGATCGCTGACCAGTACTTGGAGGCTCATGGTAAACATTTGTTCAGCTCAGCGAGCAGAAAGCCAACAGTACAGCCTGAGAGGGACGAAGCCAAGAACATGCAGATTAATCCACCAGCTCTGCATTGCTTTAAGTGCAACACCCGAGGTCATAAAGCTGTCAACTGCCCAACCCTAACAAGAAAGTGTTTTCTGTGTGGCAAGCTGGGACATGAAGCTAGAAACTGTCGATCAGGTGGACGCAGATCCGGAGGACAAAGTAAGGATGGTAACCCTGTGCAGCGTGGTCAAGTGAGTGCCAGTTGTTTAGTTCAGCCACCTGAGGATAAACCTACTGATGAAGAAGTTAACGCCTGTATTAAAGATGATAAGCTGCTGTTAGCCTGTGGTAAGAAGATTCCATTGTTAAGTAGTGCTTGTGTTGAACCGTTGACTGGAGTGAGAAGTAAAATGCCTGTCGTGAAAGGTAGAGTTGGAGAGAAGCCTGTTGATGTCCTGAGAGATACTGGTTGTAGTGGAATTGTAGTAAAGAGGGACCTTGTGTCTGAGGATCAGTTTACTGGCGAATTTAATGTTATGCTGCTCATTGACAATACAGCAAGGAAAGTTCCCATCGCAAAGATTGATGTTGATACACCTTATCTCAAGGGCCAGGTGGAAGCGCAGTGTCTTCCCGATGCTGTTTATGATTTAATTATTGGTAATGTACCAGGCGCAAGAGCCGCTGACGACCCAGACCCAAGCTGGCAAGTTCCTGTACAAGAGGCTTGTGCTGTAACCACGAGAAGTCAAGCTAAGAAAGCTGGAGAACATATTCCGTTGAAGGTACCGGATACCAAAGAAAGTCCTGTAGTTGATAGAGAAAAGCTCAAGCAAATGCAGTGTGATGACCAGAGCCTACAGAAATTTTGGGAGAAAGACGACGTAGTTGTGAGAGGCCAGGCTGAGACTTCATTTGAAGTGAAAGGTGGAGTTCTGTACCGCGTCTACAAGCACCCTTATGTGAACGGAGGTAAACCCCTGAAGCAGGTTATGGTTCCTGTGCAGCTGAGAAGTCGAATAATGGAAGTAGCGCACGGATCGATCATGGGAGGTCACATGGGAATAAAGAAAACGACTGATAAGATTCAAAGCGCGTTCTATTGGCCAGGCATTCAAGGGGACGTGACTCGTTATTGCAAGTCCTGCGATGTATGTCAGAAGACAGTTAACAAGGGTTCCATACCGAAGGTTCCACTAGAGAAGATGCCATTAATTGACAAGCCGTTTAAGAGAGTAGCAATCGACCTGGTTGGACCTATTGTTCCCCCGAGTGAGGACAGTCATAGATTTATATTGACATTGGTCGACTTTGCAACTCATTATCCTGAAGCTGTCCCGCTGAAGAACATTGATACTGAGACTGTGGCAGAAGCGTTGGTGGATATCTTTAGTCGTTTGGGAGTGCCTGAAGAGATCTTGAGCGACCTTGGTACGCAGTTCGTCTCTGAGTGTATGAAGGAAGTGACGCGGCTTTTGAGCATTAAACAGCTCACCACGACTCCATATCATCCTATGTGTAATGGCCTGACGGAAAAGTTTAATGGAACAATGAAGAGCATGTTAAAGAGATTGTGCAGCGAACAGCCAAGACAGTGGCATCGCTATATTAACCCCTTGCTGTTTGCATATCGTGAAGTTCCTCAGGAGTCTACTGGTTTTTTGCCGTTTGAGTTGCTGTATGGAAGAGCTG
>NC_090872.1:36340344-36342844 GCF_036669935.1 Montipora foliosa
GGGGTCCATTTTTTCAACGGTCGATTAAATAAATCCTGGGTTTGCGGTTCAGTACATCTACATATCAAGAATATTTCTCAAAGCTTACTAGACTTTCGTCCTTTACATTTTCACCAAGTTTCTCGTTGGATTCAACCTAAAATTGGGCTTCGAAAGCTTCATCTTTCGAACGATTAGGCCAAATTAAATTTGCTAGAATACAATTAAGGAAATGCATATCCAGTCCCTTCAGGCTGTTGACCACGTTCGTTAAAAACCAGATCTCCGTCTTTAGGTTTTGTAAGTCTTAATGTACAATAAACCTTATTCCGAATGGCCGCCATTTTAGTATTCTTTTGTTTCCATGCAAATTAGCCCTTATGACCTTGTTGAAAGTTAAATATTCTTTTGAATTTTACGTTTGAAAGCGAGGCCATAAGGGCCATTTTGTATGGAAACAAACGAATGCTAAAATGACGGCCATTTTGGAATAAGGTGATCTTTCTGTCGTGTCAGTGTACCAAATTTCGCGGAACGTAGAGCATATCGATCTCACAGTCTATTGTTTTCACAGCCATATGTTATAGTCTTTCAATGTTCTCTTATTGGAGTAAATCCGTTTCATAGTTTATAAATACATGGAGAATAAAAGTTGAGCGAGGTGTGAGACAAGGAGATCCGCTCTCGCCCTATCTTTTCTTTTTAGTTGTGGAAACGCTGCCTGTTGCTACAGTAGAGACCCGCATTTAAGAACAAGTGGATTAAGAACATCAGTCTGAAATTTGGCCAATAAAGCACCATATAAATAAGAACAAATTCAGCCTGATAAATAAAACATGTTCTTAATACAAAGGGAAAGGGTATTAGGATAATACAGTACAGTAACATATCAAAGTACTATGGTCTTCAGGAGTATTACAAACTATAATATCTATTACAAAACAGCATTGTATGTTAATTAAACCTCTAGTAATATATAATTTGAAGTATTTCTGAAACCAATTTTAAGAACAGTTTCAGGCTGATTTCTCCCTAAGCACCCCTCAAATAAAAAAACGATCAGCCTTAAACCTGAAAAAAGTGTTCTTATATGCGGGTGTTTACTGTATTCGTCAGAATTCAGCTATAACCGGTATTGTTATTGGGAATGAAGAGACCAAATTATTACAGTATGTCGATGACACAACGGCGGTATTGGGCAACACTAACTCAGCCAAAATGCTTTTTGAACTGCTAGATTATTTTACAGTAAAACCGGTTGTTCATTTGGGCGCCCCTTTGCAATAATGTGGCGCAATGTTGGTGTTTTGATTGGCAGTTTGCTCGGAGGAAGTTGCAACCTGCTGCCAGCTGTTCACGTTCCCATCCAGAGTCAGGTATTTGGACCCGTTCAAAATAACCTTGATCTCTATTTTTACCACATATATGTACGGCTTAATAACTCTACATTGGGTAGGATTCGCGAGGCTGTGCAAAATTTAGTTCTTAAATGACAAATCCACAATGTATTGCCGGCGTGATTGTTTGCAAACCTTGAATTATCGCAAGTTCTGTGATAACTGTTCGTGTTGTCTCAAATATGCCTGAATTAAATTCAGGACTGTAAGGGTAAATGTTCTTCGAAGAAATTAATCATTTCAAATCCATTTTAAGGGCCTTCCAATATATTAAAGTAATAAATTCCAACCCGACTATGGAGAAGGTTCACAATGTAATTACAGTTCGAGGCATCCCATTGGACGTCAACTGTGCGTATATCGGGAAACTTGCTCGGAGCAAATATAAAAGTGCCAATCAGAAACGCAACATTGCGTGACAATACTGCAAAGTGGCGCGCAAACAAACAACCGGTTTCACTTTAAGGCCATCCCCTTTTTTTCTCCGTTTAGCGTCGTCCAACCGACCCAAATTTTTGGCATTTTCCAAAGGAAAAAAAAATAGGTAACGACGTTTTTAAGTCATTTTTATGTCGCATAGGAGTTTCGGTGGTTGATCCTTTTTCCCGCGCTGTCTTAATTTTGCAACAATATCCACCAACTTTTCCGCCATAGACCGACCCAATATCAGGAAATGCATTCGACAGTAAACGAAAAAAAAAGGGGGAATGGCCTAAGACTTTTTCAGGTTTCAAGGTAAATACTACTTAAACTGAAGGTGTGTGGATTGGCTCATTAAAACTTTGAGAGAATAAAAGGAAACGGGGTATATTTCTCGTAAGATCCAAAATTGCTTAAAGAAAGAAACTATTGGGAGATTAGATAGCATAAAAAACTTCTCAACATTTGATCTTTAAGGGGTTTAGTAATTTATGGTAAGGTGACAATACTAAACCTTTCCTTATTCCAAAGTTTGTTTGTGTCTCTTCGATGCTGCCCACGCCTGTAGAATAAAAGGGTTGAATAAAATGTTATTTAAGTTTGTATGGATTGGAAAGGGTAGTATCCAAAACGCGGGGTCGGGATGCCTTTTTTTTTTCCTTTTTTTTTGTTTCAATTTTTGTCGTTACTCTCCTGTACTGTTG
>NC_090872.1:36345344-36347844 GCF_036669935.1 Montipora foliosa
GTCATGTCTCATAAAATGTATGTAAATTGCGCTTTATCATTCTGTGTCCTGTCTTCCTTAAGAGTGTTATAGCATCGCTTAACTAAGTGCACTAGTTATAGATCGCAAAATCTAACGTTTTTTCTTTACGATATCTTGTGTTATCGCCGTATATTGAATCAGAATATTCCCACGCGGCGTCATAATCAGTGCCCATCCCTTTGATTAGGTCTAGAGGTTTCCCTTGTAGACATGAACAAAAAAAAGTGACTGAGTCTTGTTTGTTATAACGACTTTCGATTGAGTGCTTAAGATCTGCTTTAAAGATTGTGTTTTTTCACGTCTCCATCGAACTTTGGTAATTTTGGCTTTTATATTTTAAAACTACAAGTGTTAATCAAAACTTAAAAACAGATCAGCAAAAAACAGGTCGGCAGAGCAGGAAAATACCACAGGTTAGCGAGGTAAAAAACGGATATCTTTCTCAACGCGTGTACGTGGGAAAATAGTGTCATATGAGATGTCATATGAACTCAAAGATCAACTTTGTTATGCAATTGACTGTCAATCATAAGTTAATCACCAATTAAATCAAAGGTCAATAAACGAATTAATAAGTGTAAAAAATTAACTTCACTTAGCGAAAAAATGGCCAATTGAAACCTGTCGAAAACAAGGTATCCGCCGACCAGTATCACGTGACCATATCGCTGGCTCAAGTTTAGAATCCATCGAAGTCAGTTGCTTTGTTTTTAAGTTGACGGCTGACCAGGTACTGGTTTTCTATTGGATCGCAGGCTCAAGCCAGGTTACCTCACCTAAACATAAACGACGCTTCATTTTTCGCGCGCTTTCTGTGGCTCGACGAGGCTACACAGCGATGCTACGTCAACTAGAAGTCTTGACAGTCAACGCTCGTGTTCAGGTGAAAAACAGTTTAGAAGATATTTTATTTCTGCATTTTTTGCCGGTCTCAATCCAGTTTGACGTATTATGATAGCCGTGGTCCACACTGGTGGCAACACAGTTATTCAAGTGAAGCATTAGAGGGATATATACTTAAAGCTGAGTGTTTATTTTTAATGTGTTTAGAAGGAGAGAGAAAGAGAACGAGAACGACAAAACAGTATACCATCAGGAACCCATGACCCGGAGCCTACAACTCTACTGTGTTCGTGTAACGGCGTTTTCACAGACCGATTTATTTTTAGATTGAATTTCCCGCGAATGAGACTCCCACAGGAGCCCGATGACCAATTACAAAAAATTAAGCTGACGTCATAGGGTCACCGAACCGGAACTGCCTTTGTTTTTTGACCTAATTCGCGGAAAGGGCTAGTCTAAAAATAAACCTACTTTTGAAAACGCCGTTTCACAGACGCTGTATGGAAGTTGCACCCTCCAGATGGGCTCCTGATACCATTAATAGCTCAAACCTGGTGGAAGAAGTTTCTCCACAAATTCTTTCTTTGGAAACTAAACCGTTTGTTATTTTTACGGATGCGTTATTTCAAGTGGATGCGTATTTAAAGTGCTACTATGATCAAATTTTTATCCCTTGAATTTTTAGGTTTATCATATAGAATTCATTGCATCTGCATTGGTTCCGGAGATATTAAAGTTTAAAAGTTTTGTAAAATATGCAAATGAGATTACTGATGACGTCATCCACTCAACCCAATATAAAGTCAAGTTTAGTCGTATAAACATAACAACTTTCTTTAATTTTCCAGACATGTTTCGACGGTACATCCGTCATCTTCAGTGTTACATATTTTGAAATCGCCGTTGAATTAAAGCGCGCGATCTTACAAAGTTCGTTACATTGCATTGTCAATATTGCGTACTAAAACGAAACAAAACAAACTTTAAATGAGTGGCGCTTAGTTCTTTACAGGGAGAGATTCAGGTTAATGTGTTTCACCTGCTGGTTGAGATCGGGCTTCTCCCATTTTATAAACATGGATTCCTTAAGCTTCACTTGGTACTTAGTGGCTGCAGACTCCAAGCGGTCGAAGCAATCCGGTGTGCAGGATGCTCTACAAAACTCTGAACTCTGCAGATGTTTAAAAGCGTTCGAAGATTTTGCCTGAAAGTAAGTGCTCGCGCACTCCTCCGGAGAAGTGTCCGCTAGTTTCACCAAGATAACAAGCATTACAACTTGCACAAGAAAATTTATAGACCACACGGGTGCGAAGCCCCTCAGGGACAGCTTCTTTCACATTAAAGAGATTCCTGACTTTGAAAGTAGTAAAAACTAACCTTATATCAATAGGTTTACATAACTGGTTAGCAAGTTTGCGTATACTCCTCTGTGCCGTGACTGAGAAGTGCCCAGCGTAAGGGAGTTTAAAGAAGAACTTAGGTGTTTCCTGGGGCTCGATTCCTGAATGGGACTGTGTTTTCCCTCGCTTGACTGCTGTCTGAATATATTTAGAAGTATATTTGTTGATAAGGTTCTCAGGGAAGATATTCCTCCGCAGAATGACAGACAATTTTTGAAGGTCAGTATGGAACCCAA
>NC_090872.1:36357844-36370344 GCF_036669935.1 Montipora foliosa
TCCCTCTGCATTCTCGTCACCAGAGCCTCGGATCTTATGTCTGCCCATGACCCGAGGCCCAGGGAAACTCTATGAAGAAACACATGCTCTCTAGGATTCGTATAGCCAAGAATTTGTTATATCTCGCCCGGATGGTTCGGATTTAACCAGTAAACACTCGGATTAAACCAACGCACATTAACTCAACAGTTTAATGACGGACAGCGTGTTCATAACCAACCTCTTGCACGCATGCGCCAATGGGTAATACACTACAGAATTGGCTATTTGAAGCTTAGGGCACCTGCTTACTCCATGTGCTCACATGATGTATTGATGTATTCTCCACCATGCAAATTAATAGTTTAAGGTTGTTCCTTGCCTGCTAATGATTTCGATGAGGTACTAAGATGAGCTACAGTAAGTAAGCTGGAATAAGACGAATCATGAAAGGCAGCAGAAGCAGCCCTTTTTAAAACCTCTTAATCCATGCAATGATTGCGCCAAAAATGTGATTCACGCATGGGCCTTCAGAGGTCATATTTTCCTACAAGTGTCTGCCTGATAAAGGGTTCCGTTTTACAAAAATCTTTGCCAATAAGCCAGAAAATAAGGATGTACTTTACAGTCGTTTCTGTTTGATTTAGGGAGATGTGATGACATGATATTTTAAATTATTATTATTATTATTATTATTATTATTATCATTATTATTATTATTATTATTATTATTATTATTAATCCAATAAGTCCTGTTGTGCTAGTGCATTTCAATTTTATTCTGTTAGTCAAGTTGGTCAAACGGAAGTTAAACAAGTGAGCACCTTGTTTCCGTTGATCTTTATGACCGGCGTCCATCCACCATCTCCACATCCCAAATCCCCCATATGACACAAAATGGGAAGTAGCTGCGTTCCCAGGTCCAGGGTTACAATGATGCTCTCGTTTGACCTGTTAGGTATGGAAAGAGCTATAAACACCAGACCCTGCGTGGACACGGATATATTATGACTAAAATGCTATATCCTATATGATGCTATCTTTGGATATCACAAAGGTATATTTTGATGGGATTAACAGTATTATCATAAAGCAAGGTCGAATTACCACCGTGAACGATTTGGAAAGCTGACCTTTCGCGCGTTAGCCCTTTGTCAGAGCGAATAGAGGAATTGTGGGTGTTGTTGGTGTTTTTGAGGGTGTTGAGGAGCATTGCCATTAGTGGAAATATGGAAACATGAATTAGTGAATAAATTAATGGAGTGGGAGGCGTTCATTGATTCTGTGAGGATAGAGTGTACCTAGTTAAAAGATGAAGTTTTGTTCGAGATTTTAGCGGCTTTGTGTGTTCCTGTGGACTGAATCGATCCGTTTAAGTCAAATCTATTGCATAACCTGCACACTATGTAAGAAGACCTACATAGGGGAAACAGGGAGAAGATTGGCGGACCGCTTTCGCGAACACCTACGAGATGTAGAAAAAAAAAACGACAAAAATGCGTCAAAACCAGTTGCGCGCCATTTTAGTCTTGGTAATCACTCCCACCACAACATGACAAAGTCTCGGCCTATCCTTAGACCACGGTAGCACAGAAAGCCGCAAAGATCTGGAACAATGAACGCCTCTCATTCCATTAATTTGTTCACAAATTCATGTTTCTATATTTCCACCAAAAACAAACAACACCCACAATTCCTCTATTCACTCAGGCGAAGGGCTAACTCTCGAAGGGTCAGCTTTCCAAATCGTTCACGGTGGTAATTCGACCTTTGTCAACAAGTTAGATCAAACTAAATTTTGATGTTTCACTCTCCCACCCACGCAGCACATCTTTTTCTTTAGAAACCCAGAAATTTGTTTCCAAGTTACTGTATGATTTAATCCTTGTCTAGATATATGAGTCCTGCGACTCAAAATTAGCTGTTTTTATAGTTTAGCATGGGTTACCTCTAATAGCCCGAAAACCAAAAGCACTGAGGGGATGAATCATTCGTAGATGCCGTCATGTCGTCTGAGCTCAAAAAGAGAACCCGGCAATCATATTGAAAGGAAATGTAAATGATGCGTTTGGAAGAAAGTGTACTTAACGATCCACTCGAATCATAACATAGTTAACCTTCCTGGCTGCATTGTAGGGGATAACAAAGTCGCTAAAAGCACACAGTATGGTGGAGCTGATTTCAAAATTTTCAGAGTGGTCATGGGGTAAGCGTCTTAACCTTTTGTCCACGCCTGATGGATCAGTCTTATGCTTTGCAAATCGATGGCCATTGAAGACAACCTGGTTGCTACTTGTAACCTGGTTTGCAGACGGTCGTTATCTACATCTTACTAACCGAGTTCGAGGGCCGTACTTTAAAATTATTTACCTAGTGTTTTTTCTTGTTCATTTATGGCCAAGCGCGAACCGCGCTGGCCATAAATCAACGGGAATCCGTAATTTTACAGTACGGACCAAGAAAACGAGGTTAGTAAGATGTTTATTTCATATCTCTGGCAATCAGCCGCGGGGGAAAGAAAACTAGTTGAAGTCAAGCGGAAGGTTCAACTGCCACAAAGATTGCCCTGTCGAAATCAAAAAAACTAAATCTTCTTGGCTGTTTTACAAGTTTATGTAACAGAAACGGCATGAAAAAGTTGCTAGGCAATGTTTTATCGAAATTTCAAATTTAGCGGGCCGTACTGCAGAATACGGCCCGCTGATTTAGCCAATCGCAGCGCGCGCACTATCTTAGAGATGTAATAATGCCTACTAGCAAACATTGCAAGAGCTTCATGTTATATATTCTCTCACCTGTGTTTATCATAAAAATCTTTGCACGACTTTTGAACAGCTGAAAGAAAACATACGGTCAAATGTAGTTGTTAGCTTTTCAGAAAGCCAAAACAGGTTCGACTTTCGTTAAAGGCACTATGTCAAGCAAAATGATGTAATTTCATGACACCCTAAAAACCCAAAAAGTAGAATGAAACACTGCAATGACCCCTTAAAACTGTTGAACAACATAAAAGAAACACAGCAAAGGGAAAAGAAGCATGGATGGCCACTAATGGTCAGGATTGAAACAGTTTGCAATTGGGTATTTTTGAAACAAATCGGCCCGACGTTTTTCAATTTTTTTTCAAATTGCCTGAATAAAGATAGTTTTTGCTCAGAATAATCTTGTTTGTGATATGATGATAATTTTATAAGTAAAGGAATTCTACTTAACTATTTTTGAGTTTTAAACTATTGATTTACTAAATATTTCCCCGAGACACCCTAAAATAACGTGATATAATCCCTTTAAGGAATTGGGATACGTATGTAAAGATATTAAATCGAATTGACCGGTTTCAGATTGAACTGAAGAGAAGCCTGTTTATCGTGGTTCCCGAGTAACAGCCTCTTCTCCTCAAGTATATGGAATTAGATGTGCAATGGTTTAGAAATTGACTTCTTAACAAACCGAGCAAAAACCGTGCGCGGTAGTTGTTACTCTTTAGTGGTCTCCCGTCAGGTCCGGAGTACCTCAGGGAACATTCCTTGTGGGCCACATTTTGTTTCCCATCTATATTAACTGGACACATCGTCCTCTAATGGAAGGTTTGCTGATGACACCGGAAAAAGTGCACAGAAAGCTGTTTAACCTTGAAACTGATACATGAGCCCTTCAATCCCATACTGACCACTTCGTTAAATAGGGAACTCAATGGCAGCTTAGGATTAAACCGGAAAATGAGAGACAGTGCGGCGAATAACCCAAAACTGCGACAAGTTGCTCCTGATTTCTATATAATGGGACCAGAACTAAAATCTGTCAAGAATGCAAAAGACCTGGGCGTCGTGATCTCGCCTGACTTATGGTAGGGCCATAGAACGCCTGGGCCTTCACATCACGAAATGCTGTCCATGTTGTATAAGAATGAAAGGCCTCCTATCTTTGATTATGCAGTTTCACTCTGGTGTCCTATCCTTATTAAAGATACCGTAGGATTGGAAAGAATCGAGGGATGCCTGTTCTTCGGTGAAACAAGGGCAAGGCATGAAATTTAAGTGAAATTTAGTGATTTGTTATAATCAAGGACAATTCCCGCACTCAGGCCAATGTGAAAAGCGCGAAGTGTAACTCTCACGAGTTCTCAATTTTTGCATTCATTTTTCAAAAATGAAATAACGTTAACCTCCCTCAGAGGATGGTCTACGAGAGAACTTAAATTTTTTTATTTTATTTTATTTTTTTACTTAATATATCAACATTTATTAGTTTACATGTTAATTTTAAACTATACATAGGAGCTATATATCGAAACTACGCTACCTATCTGTAATAAACACAGAACATCCAAAACTGCACTATACACAATTCAACATATTACAATACTACAGTATTAGTTTAAGTTGGGAGTTGGAGGTGATAGCTCATACTCCATTATGGGTAAAAATTGATGCCATTTTTTATTATGAAAGTGGAGTTTGTTATTTTTCCTCGCAATGAAACGCTCGATCTGGTGCGTTGTTTTGCATTTTGATATTAACAGGGCAATAGTCAGGGGCACCCAACGAATCTGTTCCTCACATTATCTGTTCCCCAGAGGAATATTGCTGGCTGGCAAAAATACAGGTGTTTCGATGAGCTGGCTGGGAAATTTTGTTATTGATAGAGGTTTTGCCTGGGAATTACTGACTTTTTCTAGCATTTCAACCCTAGGTGGCTGTAGAAACTCTGACGACTGAGGAGGACGACTAAAAAAAAAAAAAAAAGGACCCCTTCCCTCTCCTAGAGAGTAGTTGTTTCGGATCGAGGGATTTGAAAGCACGCGGAATTCCTGGCTGGGAAATAAATTTGATCAGCTGGCTGGGAAACCAACCAATTTTATCTAGCTGGCTGGGAAATTTCTTGTGTGTCTTGCTGGGAAAAAGGAACATATAATGTTTTCCCAGCAACACTGAAAAACACCTGAAAATGCCTTAATAACATTTATTTTCATTAACTGGGGTATAATAATACATTTTACAACAACTTGGTCGTTGGGTGCCCCTGAATAGTAGGAAACGTTTGGCTTAATTTCGAACGAAAAATAAGGTATTTGCTCTCAAGTATAATGTAATTAACTAGAATATTGTCATCAACATTATCCAGCGCAGAAAAAAGCCCAAATAAAATATCTTGGATATGGAAGTTTTTAGAAATTAACTTTTGCGATTTGAGAATGTTTAGCTCGTTCCAAAAGGTGCTAACCTTACTACAGTAAAAAAGAAGACGGTTCCAATGTCTCCAGTTCTTTATTACAGAAAGAACATAAAGGGGAAACGGCTAAACCAAATTTGAAGAGCATAATGTTTGTATAACAAATTCTATGAAGAACTTTATATTGGAATTCTCTTAACTTTGTATTCAACGTTATTTTAAAAGACAAAGAAAATATTCTTTCCCAGTCTAGTTCAAATGTCTTTGTGTTGAACATTTCGTTGTATTTTTTCATAGAGGTAGGGTTACAACAGATTTTAGAAGAAAACGTTTCATACAATAGTTTCGATTGAATCTTTTCAACATCAACCTTTTTTCCTCCAAGGTGTAGCGAAAAACTATCCAAATCTACATAACAATCGTGTAAAAGAGCTGTATTTTCATTTGTCTTTAACAATCTACGCCATTCCTCCGGGATGGCACAAAAGAGACTAAAAAGGAAATAATGATCAATAGGTGAGAGGTGTGCATGTTGTAGGTAAAAAAGCTGTTTAAAATTGCTATGTGAGTCGAGGAGGTTCCGAATAGTTATAATACCAACATCAATTAACTTTTGGTTGAAAATTGAGCGGGATTCAATGCAGATGAACCTATTGTTCCATAAAAATTGTTCATAAATCTCCGAGGCTGAGGAAGGGCTTACACAGTTTAAGGAGGCCCATGTCATAATGCACTCTTTGTAAAATTTAGGGTTATAACTTGGAATAGTTGAAATTGCAGTGAAACAAGAATTTACCACCAACCTTCCTTGAATGAAAATCCAAGAAATACTTCCAACTGGCTGCATTTGGAGTTAGATACATCTTTATACACATGATTCTTTGAGCGGAGATCATCGAGTTCAAGTCAGGCATTTTAAGTCCACCTTTTTCTATTTGATTTATTAGAACCGCGCGTTTAACTTTATCTTTACATTTCCAGACAAAAGAAAATAACGTGTTTATTTTCTTAATAAACTCTTTGTTACTTGAAATTAACGTCAGCCTATACAAGACCTTAGGTAAAGCAAACGATTTAATAATTTGCACTTGTCCAATCAGCGTTAATCCTCTCCAACTCCATCCTTTTACCAATTGTTTTAATGATTTTGCAATTGATTCAAAATTTAGTTTATAAAACATTAATGTATTATAAGTAAAGTAAACACCTAGAATTTTAACATATCTTTTAAATTCGCAAATATCTAGTTCTAAGCTACTCGCAGTCTCTTTAAGATTTCCAAGTAGGAGAGACTCAGTTTTATCGCGGTTAATCTTAAGGCCAGTGTGTGTCCCGAATAAATTAATAACATTAAAAAGAGTAAGGTAAGACTTTGTCTCGGACGAAGGTTGTCATATCGTCAGCAAAATTTACTAGTTTTATTTCAATCCCCCCCCCCCCCTCCCCCACTGTTATTCTTTTAATATCATGGGTGACAAATTACTCCTTAATTTAGGCGCGAAATTTCAGCGTTAATTAAAAATTTCACATGTGAAATTACAAAATTGCCATGGTAACATCTCTTGTATCTCGATTAGAGCCAAGATGGCGTCTAGATTTAAGACAGTGACCATTGAAGAAGTTACGAAATTAAAAGAAGCGGCAGAAAATTTAAATACGTGAAAGAGCACAATTAACTGGGTGAGAGTTTTTGTGAAGTGGTGTGACAAAAATAGCCTTGAGAAAAACCTGGAGATGATTCTTCCCGAGCAGTTGGATAAAGTACTCGAGCGATTTTACAGTTACGGTTGTGAGCGTAATTTGTCACCCACGACATTAAAAGGTAATCAAATGGTTTTCTCGTGAAATTAGGAAATAATTTCACATGCGTTTGTCAAAATTCTGATAATTTCCCTCGCCTAAAGGTTCGGGAAATTATCAGAATTTTGACAAAACGCGCGTGAAATTATTTCCTAATTTCACTCGTCGCCATTTGATTACACATACTTATTCGATGATTGTTGCGGATGGATATTGCTAACAATTCGAGAACTATAATAAAAAGAGATAGCGATAAAGGATCACCCTGGCGAACTCCTCGTTTAACCTGGAAGGATGGTGTGAAAAAACCATTGTTAACTACGTAACTCGTTATATTCTTGTAAAATGTCCTGATCCCTGTTATGAAGGACGCACCAAAGCCAAACGTTTCAAGAGATTTAAAAAGAAAGTCCAATCTAAGAGAGTCGAATGCCTTTTCAAAATCGACGGCAGACATTATGCCTTCACATCCCTTCATTTCCGTAAAGTCCATCACATCGTTAATTGTTCTAACCGCATCAAAAATTGTACGTCCTTTCACAAATGCATTTTGATCGCGATGTATTATATATGGTAGGACCTTTTCTAATCTTTTTGCGATAGCCTTCGAGCCTATTTTAATGTCTACATTTACAAGAGAAATTGGTCTCCAGTTTTTTATCAGTCTTCTGTCCCTATCCTTTTTTTGCATTAAGGTTATAACAGCTTCTTTTTGTGACTTCGAAAGTTTGCCGTGATCATGAGAGTAGTTTAATGAGTCTACCAACAAATTACCAATCTCTGGCCAAAAAAAAAGATAAAACTCTTTGGAGAGTCGGTCATTCCCAGGGGTTTTGTTATTTTCAAAAGTAGAAAGGACTTTAAAACACTCAGAGTATGTTAAATGACCATCACATATTTTCCTCATATCATCGTTTAATTTCGGAATTTTTAAGGAGTCCACCAAGAATGGGCAGTGACTATCAGTCTGAATCCCTGTCTTTTCGTCATAAAGATCCGAATAAAAATTGTGAACCTCATCTAATATGTTATTCGCGTCTGTTATCTCTGCACCATCTGAGTTTAGCAGCCTCCCAACACAACTTTTCTTTTTATTATGATTTTCTAAGTTAAGGAAATATTTTGTATTCCTTTCACCTTGTTCATACCACCTGGCGCGCGACCGAATTATCGACCCCCTCACCATATAATAGTATTCTCTCTCGTAAACCGTTTTGCAGGCTTCAAGGTTTTCGAGGTTCTCAGGAGAGGGCGCCTCTGCAACTTTTTCCTCGCATGCCCTTAGTTTTCCTTCAATTTCGTCAATCTTACTTTTCCTTGCACTAGCTTTTACTTTACTATATTTAATACTATCTTGACGAATCTTATACTTGATATAATCCCATTTGATTCTTAAATCTTCACAAAAGCTTATTTCTTCTAGCTATAGAGAAAAGTTGTCGCGCATGCTCTGGACAAAAATTAGGTCGTCTTGTTAAACTTCCAGAAGGAGGGACCTCTGGGCTGGTCAGCCATAGAATCCAATTCAAGAACGATAGCGGAGTGATCTGATTTGATGCTAGTAATAATATTAATTTTGGCTACATCGTCCTGGAGCAAGTCGCTAATGAACCAGTATTCCAGTCTCCTTTGGATAATTGGTTTTCTTTGAAGCCAAGTGAATTTTTTGCTTTTTGGGTTACGAACTCTCCAAACATCTACTAGGTCATACTCTATAAGTAAATCTTCCAAAACCTCAACTGATTCTTTTAAAGTAGTGTTCCCTCCCGAGACATCTAAAGAAGGTTGCAAGGCAACATTGAAATCTCCCCCAATTACAAACTTATAATTGGACTCCCGGAGTTTCTCAACGGGAATAAGTTCAGATCAAGCCTGGAAGAATGAGAATTGATTCGACGTTTTATTTGGTGCATATATATTTATTAAAAGAAAAGGGGTGTCTTGAATTATTGCTTCTACGATCAGATACCTGCCTTCATTGTCAACACGCGACGATATAAGCTTGAAGTCTAACGACTTATGAACAAGGATAGCCACCCCACAGCTATGATTAGAACCATGCGAAAAGAAAAACTCACCGGGCCATTGTTTTCTTCAATGATTAGCAATTTCAACCGTGCTATACGTTTCCTGTAGAAAAGAAATATCTGCGATCTGATTAATCAACCAATTAAGTATAGACTTTCTTTTTTCGAATGCACGAATACGTTTAGCGAGATGGCTTTGAGCTTTAAGTTGTTGCGATCCATGATTGCAATTTGCGGTATTTAAAACTGGTTGCATGGAAGACAAAAGCTATCACTCCCAACAGGACAGTTGAAATCAGGTGAACCGAAAGGTGCGAATATATAAGAGCACTCACGAACACACGACGCTTAATTATAAGAAATTTAAACGTACCCAGTAAAAAAAGACTGTTGAATGCTACGCTAGATTGGGTCGACCTCACTCGAGAAAAAAAAACATTCGTTAACAATAAGTATAAAACATAAAGTAAGTTACGAATACGAAAAACCATTAGTCGATATGACGCTGGCCAGGTCATTTTTGTAGGTGTTTGCATTTTTCAAACGCTGTGAAAGTGTTGAAAAGGAATCTAACTCCATTTAGACACTAAATTGGCATATAGGGGAAAAATGGGAAATTATAATACGTTGTGAATGGGTTCCAAAAAGGCATATTCGAGTGTTATAGTGTTTTGGAAATTAAATAAATTATGGATATTGGATTATTTTAGATATTCAGGTACATTTTCGAAACTAAAACGTTCACCGTTGATGTACAAGTAACGACCTTTGACTTTTGCCTGAGTCATATTATGCTCATTGCGAGCCTTCATCATCGCCTTAATTAAGACTTGGCGTTCCTTTTGAATGGTCCTCGCGTAATCTTCTGTGATATATGCGTCTCTGTGTACACTCGATTCCTTAATCTTACCTCTCTTTGACCAGACCTTGTCTCGATCTTCACGACAGACAAACCTTGCTATAATGGGCCTGCATCTAACTCCATCTCTCTTACCTATTCGGTGAACTGCGTGAAATCTTAATTGGGAGATATCTAAACCAAGGTCTCTTCCAATGGTGTCATAAATAACCTTTTTGCAATCTTCACCTTCATGTTCCGTTATATTATTAAATCTCAGGTTCTCTCTTCTAGTGTACTGTTCAGGGGTTATATTCTGTTCCACTGCTTCTTTCAGGGACTGTTCCAAAATAGTTGTTTTCGCCGTTAAAAGTTCCATTTCCGAAGAGCGTTCTTCTGTTTCCTTCTTGAGTTGTTCCTTAAAGGTATCAACTTCGTCTTGCGTGAAATTCAAACTCTTTTCGAGGTCTTTTATAGTACAGCTCATTTCTTTAATTTCCGATTTGAATTCGCTTCGTAGTATGTCTAGATCATCATGTAATCTGGCAAGACCCTCAGTGACCAATCATTTTAGGCATTCGATTGACCCTTTCAGTTCTCTATAGAGATCGTTTTCTGTACCAAAATCCTGACCAGGCATTTCTTCTTTGTTTGCCGATGAACTCGAGCCAGGTTTTGAGCGCTTTTTTCCCATATAAACTTGAAATACTGCGTTTAATTACTGACGATGCATTTGCTAATACGTCTATAAAGTAATAAAACTACTTAGCATCCTCACAGTATAGTTCTTTTGGCTTAGAAATCCATTTCTTAAGCGAGCGCTAAGAACCGCGTGTGAACGCCATGACAGTCGGCCCAATCCTCCTCGAGAGAACTTAAAATGGTCATGGCTCATTCAGATAAAGGACCAAGTGAAGAAAAATGGTGAAAACAAGGGATAATAGGCCAATTTTTTTGAAGGAAACAAAGAAACAAAACCCTTGCTCCCCCCCCCCCCCCCTCCTCCCCCTCTCCCCCCTTACACCTAGGAATCCTTCATAATTTCCTTTTATCTGATGCTGTGCTATAATATCTGAAAAAGATCTCGAGGGCGATTCAGACGGTTGTTGCTTACGACTTTTCGATTACGTCACGGCGTAAATCGGCCCTGTGACTCCCATGTGACAGATGTTCACGAGTCAAGCGTGTGAAAATGATTGTAAGTATGACATCTTGCTAAGTGCATGCACAAAGCAAAAATCGTGCCGTCTAAATCTCTCTTCGTTAGTTAATTAATAACTTACCTATTTCGCAATAGTCTCCTTTGAAGCCGTCTGTACAGTAGCATTTAAACGTTCGCCATTTGTAATTGGGGACACATTTTCCCCTGTTTTGGCACGGAAAGGATGAACACTCATTCTAAACAATGATGAAAATAGGGAATAAACGTTATTAATTACCCGTTGTAATTCAGTTTCCCTCAGGCAATAATCAAATCACCAATTAACGCAGTTGGCATAGAATTACCACTTGTTTTTAAAAGGGCAAAATTATTCGGGTTCGTAAATGTCTTAGCACGCGAAAATGTCGCTTTCGTTTGTCTCCGCAAAGTGTACGAAAAAAGATGTCTCAGTGTATGTTAACTCCGGTGATCGACGGAGAGACGTATTTATCGATGGTGACTAGTCATTAAAGGATGGTGACGTTTCTATCGACTGGTGTATATGCAGCAGTACTTTTGTACGGGTTGTGGATGACTGGTAACAGGTGGCAGGTGACAAGAACTGCCAGCGCATTTGGTATCGGGCTAGGCTATTCCTTCTTTTATATTTCCCAGATGCCGTCATCGTGAATAATTGCGACTACTACAGCCAAGCTGTGTCACGAGTGACCAGCAGTTTTGAAATTTCAACTGAGTATTCAAATCTGCGTGCCAGTTTGAGATTCTGAATGGTTGTGACTAGAATGGATACTCCAATTTAAGGAGAAAACAAATATAGAGTATTATGGTATTTTCCGAAGTGGCCTATCACCAATATTCCTTGTAAAGTTTAGTTATAGACTGGGCACGAGTTTCTTGATGTTAATCCAATTATTTTGTAAAAAGTGCATGATCGCCAGAAAGTAAGTAATTGTTGTTTGACCTATTATAACTTTCTAAGCAAAGACCAGCGTAACAAAACAGAAGCACCGGATCCTGGTGAAGGACCTTATCAGCGATTTAAATATTACAAAAGGCTAAAAAGCGCAAGGCTGATATACCGAATTGCAACGTCTTTGTTAACCGTACGTGTAGTCATGGCTTGTAAAACCTTGATGGGGAAAGGCAGTGTCTTTCGAAATATTGGAGATAGGACGCAGCTCTTTAAAACCTCTAATTTCTTTGGATCCCTTAAGGACGCAGCTCTATTGCCTTTAATGTTAGGGTCCATCATTGATTGGTTGTTTGTGTTGGTCCATTGGTTTCTGAGCCAATCCCGAGAGCCGTTGTAATACGCTGCGTACTGACCCTTTTCTACGGGTGGCGGGTGACGGAGGACGGGTGACGGGTGATGGATGATGGGTAACGGGTGACAGGCGAGGGTTAAACAAGCAAGATCTTTTTCAAAGAATCTATCAGGTCCCACTCTCTAAAAATATCTTTTTTTCCCACATTTTAAAATCCTGCAAAATGCACTTAGGTCATAAAGCTAAACAGAGTAAGG
>NC_090872.1:36382844-36387844 GCF_036669935.1 Montipora foliosa
CCAAGAAAACTGAAACGTTTCACTATATTTATTTGTTGATTAACAGTTCAAATTGGAGGTGGGTACAGCTGGGAACTGGTTCATTAAAAGATTGCTGGGAAGTTTGGACAAAGAGTTGGTTACAGAAAGTGCTGAGGCTAGGCAAGAAGATGCCTTCTTCTTGCAACATACAGTACATACCACGGGTTTTGCTAAAAGCATGCCCGCGGCCCGGCGGCCCACACAGTTTGGTTGTCCAGCGGTAAATCCACGCGCATGCTCAGATTTTCATCGGGTTTGGGCGCGTACATGAAAGACGGTGAGTTTGAATTCGTTTACCATTTTAATAATCATTTCAATCCTTTTCGATCCTTTCTTTCGTTGCATGTTGCTACGTGAAAAATGTTGTCATTCTCTGTTGTTTCGTCTGTTTACAACAACAAACAGAAACAAGGATTCAAATGATTAAAATGGTAAACGAATTCAAACTCACCGTCGTCCATTTTGCACTTCCAAACCCGATGCAGATCTGTGCATGTGCGTGGATTTACCGCTGGACAGAAAAAGTGTGGAAAATGAGGACTGGGCTACCGGGCCTTCGCGGGCCGTGGGCCGCTGGGCCGTGACGGGCCGCGGGCCGCTGGGCCGCGGGCCTGCTTTTAGCAAAACCCTACATACCACTACATGTATCATCTATGGAAGAGGAGTTGGAGGAAACCCTCAGATAAAAGAAAAGGTTGGTGCAATGAAAAAATTCCTTTGAAGCATGTTTCTGTAGAAAACCTGTAATGCAGTCAAACAGCTGAAAGTCTGAAAGACTTAGAAGCTGATTGTTGCTTTTAAACAACTGATGCATATAGATATTTACAAATAACTCACATAAATTACACTTTAACAACTAATTCTTGACAGTCACTGCAATAAAATAATTATAAAGCACTGTCTGAGTTACAGGCCTGTGTACGTATAGACTAGTAATGCCGAGCGATTAGCGGAAGATGATGCTGCAGTTTCATTTATCCATTGTCTCACCCAATATCTGCTTTCAGTTTAAAATTTGAACTACTGTTAAATGAGATAATTCTAAATACGTCATCACACATAATTTTTTTTGGAAAAGTGTTGAAGACAAAGAAAGCATCTGGCAATATATTTTCAAGATTTGTTCCATGAGTTCCACCACTATATGTGTACTTTTATCATTATGACAAAATTAATTTGATAGTTAACTGAGTTACTCAATGAATCAAGAACAATGTTACAGATATAATCTCATGCAAGTACCGGTATTACATGTGGTTCCATTTATTTGGTGCACCAAAATTGGTGGCTGGTGTCTTTTGTTTCTCAGGATTAGGGATGTATTAGATTTGTGCTTTCTTCCTATTTTGTTAGAATATTGTCAAATGATCTTAATTTTGGAAGGGGTGATACTAATCATTATTCTCTTTAATTACTTTTAAGGATGATGAGTCAATCAATGGAGAGGTTCTAAAAACAACATTTGCAAGGATTGTTGCTTCTGGCACACTAATTGAACTAGAGACATTTACCTTGTGGCAGAAAGCAAGGTTTTGTTAAAACTCTTATTCGCTGTAATTGTTTTGCTGGGAGCATACTTAATTATCAGCTTAATCTCAGGGGTTTTTTTTTCTTCTTTTTGGAAACAAAAAGAGTTTTTACTTTTTTCTTAATGTAAATTATCTGCCTAAGTTCTGTGTTTTTTTTTTCTTTTTGAAAACAATTCTGTTGGAGAAAAAAAGAACACATTGGTAAAGGTCAACGATGACAAAATTTTTGCATCAGTTATCATAAGGCATGTTCCATTTTTTTACGTTTGACTTCTCTCTGTAAGAACTGACTTGTATTACATGTACATAAAACCCATTTTGTTATACTGAGTCACATTTATCCAAGTATGTTGTTTGCTTTAGTTTTTGTAATTGAAGTTATTTTGAAGCCATTCATTGTTGCAATCTGTAATCAAAACACAAACCACTCAATGTATCTTTGTTTAAGGCAAGAACACATACAGCTGATTGCCATTTTATTATTGCCCGAATAATTAGAATAAAGATAGCTTTGACTTTTGTGATGTATTTGTATGTGTATACAGATGTGCATTCTTTGCAATCTTATGATTAAAATTACCAGTATTAGATGCTTCATTGTAAACCTGGTCTTTTCTTTACATAATATTTAAAAAAAATGAACTTTTCATGGTTTTATGAGAAATCTGACTATAAATGAAGGTACAGTAGATCTAGTGAGGGTGAATGTGTTCTGTAGAGAGAGTAAATATTACTCTGACAAGGGCAGTAAAGTATAAGAGGGTAAATTTTACTCTTGAAAAGGAGTGGTTTTGTACCTTTTTGTCTCACCCCAGTTTTGGAGTTAATTTAACTCTGTCAAGGGTAAATTGAACTCCATTTAAAGAGTTCAATTCACTCCAATAGAAGGATAAAATTTACCCTTGTATTGGAGTGAATTTTACACCACAGGAGGGGTAAACAATACTGGAGTAAATTTTTACCCCAACAAAGAGTAAAAGATATAGGAGTACATTTTACTCCAAAAACGGAGTAAGCAATACCGGAGTGAATTTTACTCCAAAAATGGAGTGGTTTTGTACTTTTTTTTTAAACTCCCTTTTTGGAGTTAAATCTACTCCTTGAAAATAACAGTGTAACACTCCCCGTATTGCCGGGCCCGAGTGACATTTCACAATAATGTTAAAACTGTATAAATGTTGGCCTTATAATTAATTTCCTCTGGAAAAATGGATGAAGCAAAGCGAGGTTGTATGTGGGCTGAGTTTTAGTCGATCTCAATCTGACTCCGAGGTTTTTTCCTCTGGGTGCTCCGGTTTTCCTCCTCCTCAAAATCGACTCTAGATCATTAGGGAGCTTACGAAACGACGACGCCGACGGCAACGAAGATGCTTCAAAACAATAGGTTTAGTGAGCAAAAACAAAGGCTTTACACGCTCTGCACGTGCGTTTTACATTTTGGTACATTTCTTTGCCGTCATCTCCTAAATGACGACGTGAAATGACCAAATTCAAGGTTCTGTGGAGGACGTTAGCACATGACGATAAATTTTCAGTTCACTCTCTACGCTTGCAAGCCACTGATACCAGTTTAATTCCTCGACAGTTACTACACATTTTTAACGCAAAACGACATGAAATAGCTTCGTAGTGATACGAATAACGCGAAATTGTATTTTTAAATGAAGTCCTCGTAGCCGTCGTCGTCCTTGTTTCGTAAGCTCCCTAATAACAACTGGGCGGATACCCTCGTATAGGGATAACCTCTGGTATCTCTCCCTTTCCTTGTATTGAATGAATAAAGTTATTATTATTATTATTATTATTATTATTATTATTATTATTATTATTATTATTATTAGTCTTAGTATTATTATTATTATACTGGTTTTCTGCATTTCTATTAGTTAATGTAGATTTCCTCGTTGGTGGATTACTTCCGTTCGTGGATTACGGAACAATCCACTTTTGGGTAAACTCGTGTGGGAGGCTAGTAGACTACCCCGTCTTGACTAGACGAAGCAATGGTGTCCTTCGGTCGCACTACATTTGATCTGAATGTTGTATTGGACTTCAAGACGTCTCGAATGCCCCGTTGTTGAAGGCAGATTACCCCGTTAGAAACCAGAAAAGACAAGGCGATAACATACCCACCAACCAATTGTTGGCAGTTGTCCATACCATACCGCATTCGACCTCATTCGAACTTCCCCTTCCTTTCGATGCACTGGTCCTGGAAGAGAGTCATGACTCTCTTCAAATTCACACCGGAAAATTGAACTGTCGAAGTGCAGAATCTCTTCGTTACGCTGAAAGCAACTTGTACGACAGTCGCTGCAGCTATGTCCGCGAACATTGATATATTCTATTCTCCTGCAAACTCATGCTCCTCCGAAATCGATCGAGTCGAAGTTTTTGATATTTTCTCGAACGTGATCCCCACCTATAGTCAAGCCCATCCGGCTGAAAGCTGCTGGTTATTCGCCAGTGAGTTGAGCGAGAAGTCAGTTGTTTGACTT
This sequence comes from Montipora foliosa, assembly GCF_036669935.1. Lineage (NCBI taxonomy): Eukaryota > Metazoa > Cnidaria > Anthozoa > Scleractinia > Acroporidae > Montipora > Montipora foliosa. The sequence goes on from NC_090872.1 coordinate 36,386,893, forward strand.
TAGACTGGAAAAAAAAGGAAAGGAAAGAAACTTTATTTAAGTGTATAATATATAAAAAGGTTCCTAAAAAAAGATTCCTTAGAACGGCAAACAAAAATTTTGGTCGACTTTTTTCGATTTTCTTTTACTTTTCTTGAAGGAGCATGATGTTTTGCCCTTCTTTCATGTCAAGAGAAAATAAAAACCTCATTTCTTGCCCAAATCCCCAGCGTGTTGCCTCTAGGGCGTGAAATAATGCCCTTGTTATCGCTATTTCTTAACAATCATGGAAAATGACAGGTGTTTTCTTTGAAGATGGGCATTTTTATTAAAATCTCTGCCGTGCGTAATACTTCGAATCAGTTATTCTTTGGTATGCTATGTGTGGTATATACTAAGACAATAACAACTGAATATTTGAAATCTTTTAAAATCACTTTCACTTTGGTAAATCATAATTCTTAAACATGAAATTGAGATGTCTCCCAAAGTTCGATAATGTTTATCCTACGTTTACTTCCAGTCATTTACAATTTCCAAGATAATGCAAAGGCAACTTTTTTAAAATCAGCTTACATGAATTTTCATTCTCCAGCTTTAATACTCTCATATTAAGTTGAGATAAGTTATGCCTTCATTTCCAAATCGCCTTAAACCAGTTTGAAACGCACTGATTTTGTTTGATTCTCTGTATTAAAATCCGTGAGGTATTCTCCTTTTTCAACCCTTTATAGTTAACGAAATCCCACAGCTATTTATTTGCTTTATGCAATGAGCTTAAATTATTAAAAAGACCCTCTTGGCTAGCCATTATTATCCGTTTCATCAAAACTAAAACACCCACAACAAACACTTCACTTAGTCCATCAGTTTTGTTCATTCGTTCAGAATTATGACTTATTCATGCATAAATCTTCTCGCAGCAAGGGTCAGTAAGCCTACTTTTCCCTTTTTGAGTGCTTTTTCTTGTCCG
>NC_090872.1:36392844-36402844 GCF_036669935.1 Montipora foliosa
CAGTTCTCCTTCTTTGACCAGTTTCTTTTCTCGTTTCTTAAACTTCTTAAACTTAGCGCCTTAATCTCTTCGTGTGACTTCTTTTCTTGCCGCCGCTGACAAATGGGTTTTGTTTTGAAATTTTCCGGCCGGCTCCCGCTAATGTCTCTTAGCAGTGATACCCTTAGCTCTCGGTCTTTTCCTTTTCCCTGAGACGTTCGTGTTACAACCTTTCCTTTCCGCACGCAAACAAAAATGGGCCCTAATTAACTAATTATTTTCATTTGTTTTCTTTTTTAAAAACAGAAGGCTTGTTGAAGTCGGTGTAAAAGTGATTTATTTCATGACTTTCAAGGAGACGAAATTGAAGCTGAAATTGTTCACTCTTATCCAAGAACAACTACAGAATACCGTCACAGGTTGATCAAGACACATCAAATGATTTTTGAATGGGTACTCCACTTACTCAGAAAATAAATTTCCAGGGGAGGAAATCATTTTTAAAATGAAACTGATTATACATTATTCAAAGAAATCGTTACTTATTAAAAACAACTTATAACCATTGTTTTTGAAGGCACAGCAATTTTGGAAATCAAAACAGCTTTGTGCTCAAATTAGAAAGCTTGTATGAGTCCTTTTTATGGGGAAGTTATAGATATATAATCGGTGTGCAATAATCGACGAGAAAGCTGAAAGAAGATTACCCAAGATCAATGTATGTGTACTTTTCTTTTAATTTTGTAATTACCGAGGAGCTCCTGTTCTGACACTCGACCAAAGCACTGGTTTAAAGTATCATAGAGAGGGCTACCCCAACGTCAATTGATACATTACATCTTTGCATCTATTGCAGTATATAAATTATACTTTTGGGGGTTCTTGAATCATCAACTCCTTATTGGGTCAAACCAAACCACAATACTTTAACCCTATGAACAAGTCACTTTTGGGGTTCCTTAAAATCATTCTACGCACGAAACAGTTATAAAGAGTTGACTTATATGCACGGCATGACGTTCTGCCCCTTTTTTCATGCTGGGCATAAAATTTCTCATACTGATTTGAGGCACATGCCCTACACGACAGTCCGTCCTTTTTCATGCCGGGCATGAGATCCAAGCTCAACCCCAGTCCCCTTCTTAAAATTGATTCGTGGGATTACGAGAGGCACCTTCTGGCGAAGATCTCATCTCTCAGACATGACACCATTTTTTTCATGCTATCGGTGCAAAACGCCTGGAACGGTATTTGATTAAATGGCATCTTAAGAAACTGGCAAAGCTCTATAAGTCAACATGCCTCAGGAAAACAGTATCGAGCTTTTAAGCCCGAGCAACCTCACGTTGATGAAAAAAGGTTTCTTGTATGTTTCATTTCTTTTTTCTTTTTTCGAGAAAACAGACAAATGACATTTAACAGATACAGAAACATTATTATCGAAATTGATTAAAGATAAAGGAAGAGAAAACAAACTTAACATGAAGCTTTTAACAGTTATTAATAATTGATCACACGGTGGTGTTTTTATCATTGATAACTACCGGAGCAAGTTTGTTTTTCTCTCTAGCAGTACAAAATTTGATTCAGTAGATATTTAACAATTATTCGCCGAAGGCTCAATGATTATCGGTGAATATTCACCGAGACGAAGTCGAGGTGAATATTCACCGATAATCACTGATTTGTTTTAGTACAAATACACAGGTGATTATTTCAAAAAAGAGAAAACAAAAAAAACAACTCGAAATCATCTTCACTTACAGTGGCAAAACGACCACTGCCAGCCATTTTGTCCGTCGAGGTGATTATCGGCTGATAATCCGAGATAGCGAGCCAATAAGAGCGCGCAATTTTGTATAATCACCTGTGTATTTATACTAATCTTAATTATTGGTAGTTTAGGGCTGGAGTCAAAGGCTTATTATTTTTCTTGCAAATTTGGATATCTCAAAGACTTGCATCTACGAAAAAAGTTACCGTTATTAACTTTCCTAACGTCGATGGATGAAGCAGCACTCGACTACTTTTCAATTTCGAGCGCACGACGACAAATTGAAGAGTATAAAAGGAACAAAATTTAGTATTATAAGCCTGCCTCAGCTAATTTTGCCTTACTCTTTGCAGAAAACAGACAAATGACATTTAACAGATACAGAAACATTATTATCGAAATTGACTAAAGTTAAAGGAAGAGAAAACAAACTTAACATGAAGCTTTTAACAGTTATTAATAATTGATCACACGGTGGTGTTTTTATCAGTGATAACTACCGAAGCAAGTTTGTTTTCTTCTCTAGCAGCACAAAATTTGATTCGGTAGATATTCTTAATTATTGGTAGTTTAGGGCTGGAGTCAAAGGCTTATTATTTTTCTTGCAAATTTGAATATCTCAAAAGACTTGCATCTGTGAAAAAAGTTACCATTATTAACTTTCCTAACGTCGATGGATGAAGCAGCACTCGACTACTTTTCAATTTCGAGCGCACGACGACAAATTGAAGAGTATAAAAGGAACAAAATTTAGTATTATAAGCCTGCCTCAGCAAATTTTTCCTTACTGTTTGCATGAAAACGAAACTGGGAGCTCTCTTTATCACCATGACATTTCTCTCTTTTACAATACTTTCTTCACTTACGTCGCACATTCCGTGAGAATGTCGCATTTTCGTTGTTTCAAATATAATATATTGCGTTGTCGCATATTCCAACAAGTCAGGTGCGACGCTCAAGTTTAGAACCTAACTAGACGGTCAGTGAGCGTTCATTGGGTCACCTTTGGTTCGTCTTTGTCCTCCTCAAATTTTCGTACTCATTCCCAAACAGCCCGACAAGTTGTCAGTCCGGAAACGAAACACTGTTTATTTTTGAAATAGCTTCTTGTTTGTAAATAATTGTGGCATAACTTATATTTGGTCAAGAACGTAAAAATTCACCTTACTGACAGCTTTAATTTAGAGAGGGAGCTCCAGTAGGGTATATTTTGTTTAAAGATCCAATAAAACACCATTCGCGTTAGGTCGGCTTCGCCGCCATTGCTTGTACTGTATCCTCCGGATAAAATCCACGCATTTCTACTACCACCTGAAACCTACCAAAGATACGCGAAGAAGATTCTAGGCACAAAGACAATGCTTAGCAGGGGAGTGACAGGAAAGACCCTCTTCTGCAACTTTCCCGATCTCCGACACTGGAAAAAATGAATATATTTTAAAAAACGGAAAAATTCTGCTCGTTTTTCGACTGGGTTGCAATAGGGCAACCCAGTAATGAGCCATAGCCATAAAGGGTAATAAACGCTCCATTGACGGCAGTGTTATTGGGTCGCACGGGATCGGTTTCTTGATAAAGATAGATTAAGGACAAAACAACGCAGTAATTTTGGAAATGCCAACAATCCTTGAAATACCCAGTAAGTACAAAGCAGAGGGATAAATTTTCACAAGTAAACAGATTTGGAAATCGCCCACGGGTTAGTTCCGTTGGGTGACCACCGGACTACTGTGCGGGAGGTCACAGGATTTAACGACCCGTACCGTTGAAACATGTTTAGCCAAAAAATGGTGAATGTAGCATGGGTATGTCTGAACAGAGAAGTTAAAAAACACTTTTCAATAGCAAAGTTAAATCGTAGCTGGGTGAAAACGCTATGTTAGGTATAACAATATTAATCTTTCATTAGGTCAACAAGCAAACGCAATGAAAGGCATTGCAACAATAGGAAGAGAAATAAACAAGAAGAATGGAGCACGGAAATAAGGTTAAAGGAAAGTTCGAGCTGGGGAGCTAAGTTAACCTAATTTGTTTTCTAGCTATCTTTCCCGTTCGTCTAAACGTTTTTAGAAGTTTCGAAAATTGTTTTTATATTTGTTAGTTGCATAAGTAAGCACTTTAGCGAAATGTCCTAACACTCTGTAATGCAAAGATTTTTGTTCTAAAAATGTTGCATTATTTATAATGCAGTGACTTATTTTGGAATCCGGCATAAGTACAATAGTGGCCAAAAAATTCTTGGGACTCTTTCAATAATGCGAGCGAGCATGGCTTCAAATCACCTTACATTTTGTAATAATTATCCCTGGTAAGTGCGCCCTCCTCCCCCACCTTCTCAAGAAATGTTCAGACAAACTAGGAGGAGGGGGGAGGGGTCACACTCTCTCACGGCCCAGGGCTTCATCTTTCTCAAACTAAGAATGTCAAGAAATTTAAGACTAGTTTTGACGGGAAATGACCTATTCTCGACGAGCACGGCTTCTTGAAAGTACAAACCTAAGACAATAGGAGGTTTTCACGCGACGTCATCAACGCTATGCTGCTGGACGAAAACAATCGATCTCTCATTACCTTCTTTTGTTCGTACACCAGAAGTCGTAAATTTTTCTATCGTTATTGGTATCGCTGGAGGTTGGTTAAAAACGTCCTATGGCTTATTGATGAGAAAGGCTTATTTATGAGAACCTCCAATGCCAAATACCTTCTCAGGGTTTACAGACAAGCCTTGTTCTTTTTAGAATGTCAAAATTTAAAACCATGCACCACATCGTCTACAAAATGGGTGTGGCCTTTATTTGATCTTGTGACCAGCAGATTGCACATTTTCATTGATATAAACTGGTAATTATTTGGTGTAACAGATATCATGATTTTGGTCACTGTGACGGAATACGGGGTCCTTTTTCTTTAAAAAAAAAGTGACCCCCTGTACAGAAAGAGATCAACCCTGGTGCATCAAATGAAGATATTCATTTGTCGATGGTAACGTGGCGATACTAGAAAAACGTCGAGTGCTCAATTGCAGGAGTTGAGCCCACCGCCTTCCACGAGTCTCCTATTTTCCTCAGTGTACAGACTCCGGCAAAGAAGCACTCGGATTTTTCCGAGTATCCCCCAGTTTAAATCGATAAATAAATAAGTCTATCCAAGGATCGCCTGTCCCACATCAGTGGTTTAGTTACAAAATGACCTCCTGCTCCAAATGAGTGACTACTTAAGCAATAGAGGACGTTTTCCGTGTTTCCATAGCCTCATCTAAACACGAGGGGGAGTTGGGAGAATTCTCGACAGTTATTCAAACCCGAGACGCAGTCGAGGGTTTGTATAACTGTCGAGAATTCTCCCAACTCCTCCAAGTATTTTGATGAGGCTATGGAAACACGGGAAAAAAGTCCTATTGCTGTTATAAAATATTTGTCAAAGATAATTCGACAAACTCGGAAGAAAAATGCTGGGTTGTTTTTACTTCTTGATTGAAACACATTTTCTTGATACACGCTTAATTTTTCCTACCAGCCAACCAAAACGCGTGTGTGACAACACATAACCAATCAAAATGAAAGTGCGTGTACTATCCTAATCATTTTCTAAAGAAATTTAGGGAGAAAGGTTATTGATTGAATAGCGTTTGCCGATTTTCTAACACTTCCTACATTTACCACATACAGCTGACAATTATATTTTAAGTAGTTTTTGCTAATTGTAACATGATTTTACCCCCTGAAACATTTCATTAAAGGGAAAGTAAGGTCTAGAAAACGTTTCTCTAAATTACGAAAACTCTTCCCCGGGAATTCGAAAATAATTGCCGTTTTGTCCAGTTCCCTGGTAAAATAAGACAAGAGCACTTTGAAATTGCCTCTTTCGTGATTTGGAGAGCGCCATCTTGTATATGACGGGTTATGACGTAGCAATAGTCAACAAACCTGTTCGACTCTACCAAGTTCTTCGATCGCCGATCACTTTCTCAATGTTGTGTGACCTTTCTGCTTCGAGAAATTCAAATGTAAGATGAACTATGGTAAACGGTCTTGTGGTTCAATGTAGGCCACAAGTGCGACAGAAACTCAAGTCACTTAATACTTATAGATTTTCTAGTCAATCAAACTAGGCGGCAAAAATCAGCCAGAACAAATATAGACAGACAACAAGCTTGAACATGCTACAAAGAAATATTCGACAAGTGTACCTTTTTCATTTTCTTCCTTCAGCGACAGCCCTCGTCGATGCCTCTGCAAACGTATTTGTTTGCTTTCACAAGGGGAAGCGTTTAATTTAGAATAAGCCAACGAAACGTTCAGATTTTGCTCAATACACATAGCAAGGCTTTTTCACGTCAACAATTACCGCTGTTGGGATGTACGCTTTCGAGGGGGATGAAACTAGACACATGTCTAAACTTGAAAACCCATATAAAAATAAAAAAAAAACCGAAGATTACACAGGAAAATTAAAATTTAAAGAAAAGCTGGCCGGAGAAAATAAAACGTGGATGGATTCCTCAAACGTGAAAACCTGACTGCTATATAGTCTGTTCGGGTCTGTCATTTACCAAGGAGGACTTCAAGCGGGATCTTCAGGAATATGAATATTGCAATTGGTCTTGGTGACATTCGCTTCATACGGAAATCTCAGTCAACTAGTCCACAATGTCATTATATTGGAGCGAGAAAACTGAATCAAGCCATATATAGACGACTTTCACTGTTATGCGCTAATAAACGTAAGTTGAAATGTGGTTAATTTTGTTAGCAGCATGAAACTACTGAAACGATTTACTCTTACCATTTGATGGAAATGTATAAATCGATCGTTTGTTTTGAAATTGTAACAGGGATCTCGTAGAAAGCCACGCTAGACAGATTAAACTTGATTTCCAGGCATTTATTACACAGCAATGAGCGCGGGATAGCACTGCAAGCTCTCTTTCACTTTGTAAAACTCCTGCATATAACTCACATATAAAACCCTGTTTGACGACCGACCACGAGGTAAATCTCTTCAGAGGTGGAGCCAATATCAATACAATTTAGCCTGTGGATTAAGATTCAAGTCTTCAATGTATTGCTCTTCTCGCCTGCGTTTTTCATCTCTACATCAAGTACATTTAGTCATCCGGAGAAATCCTTGACTATTGCTACGTCATAGCCTCATTTACATACACAAAAACAAAGATGGCGGATTTCAATTTAAATTTGCCTATTTTTGAAAGTAAAGACTTGTCTCAAAGTGCCCTTGGACGTGAGGGGCCTGGAACAACAAAACTGAAACAACCCAAACCCATACAAAAATGCTAACGATGAAATGATATATTAAATGGGACATACATGAACTGCGGGTATGAAATCAAGTGAAGCTATGATCCTCGCAGTTATGAACGCAACTTTTGCAATTACGTAATTCCTCACGGGAACACTGGAACCCACAAATGACCAGCTCCTAACGTTAGTGGGTTCATAGCTCAGTTGATTAGAGCCTCGCACCGGTATCGCGAGGTCACGGGTTTAAACCCCGTTGAAGACCTGAATTTTTCAGGCTTCTTTACGCAGTTGCAAGAGTTGCGTTCATAACTGCGAGGATCATAGCTTCACTTTAAAATGCTAACCTTAGGCCTAAACATTATCTAAAGCATATTTTTTAGGCCTAAGGTTAGCATTTTTGTAAAGGTTTGGGTTGTATGAGCTATTGTACCCTTCACCCCCTACCGCCACCCCAGGCCCCTCACGTCCAAGGGCACTTTGAGATATGGAAAGAAGTCTTTGCCATTTTTGAAGCGTTATTGTTGGCTATTTAAACACTTTAGTCCAAATGAGTGGTCAAGTATGACAATACAGGTAAAGAACCTTCGATTCAGAGAAACTTTTTCTAGACCGTACTGTCCCTTTAAAGCAATTGTATACCTTACAAAGCACTAAAGTTTTCAAATTTGTGCTAAAATCGAAACTTTTTTACAGGGCTGTTGTCATGCACTGAAATGACCTTGCACCATTTCAGAAACGCTTACCTTCTGCTCAAATATTTCCCTTTTATATCTTTGAAGGGATTCTGATCAATGCCTAGTAACAACTTAATAGACCTTTTTCGCTACTACATTTTGTTTTCCCAATATAGATCATGTGATAATATTCTGGAGGCTTGGTCCTTTGTTTTGTTCATTAAAAAGAGTGCATGCAGGCATATTCATGCTTGCAGGCATTCATTTTAATAAACAAAACAAAGGACCAAGCCTCCTGAGTACTATCACATGATTTGTATTAGGAAAACAAAACGTACAAGCGAAAAAAGTCTTATTTCTCTTATCATCACCACCATCTTGAGACAGTGTCGGCCGCTGAAGTTCGCAAAGAATGTGCCTTAGCCATCATCGCTCTCACTAGGGAATTGATTTTATTGTCACCAAAATAAATATTAGAAGTTTAACGCTCCTTTAAAAAGTCTTTAAAATCCGTACAACAACATCGATTCCGAAATTCTACGCGTTAATACAAGCTATGCAATTTCTATGTTTAAATCCACCTTGATTCATTTTACTAACCTTCACTTAAGTCTGATTGCTTCGGTCATTAATTCCAAGTCATTATATACTGAAACAAACTCAAGCTTTCATTTCAACATCTTATGATTATCTTAGGTTTTCAAATATCCTACTGGAGAAATTATTTTTCGCCTTGCATGCTTCAAAGTACGTTTTCGTATATTATGCGGGGTACCTCTCTCCATCGCTTTTCCTCACGAACTTACACGATAGGTAAACTTATACGTAAATTTCCGACATCTTCATTTAAATGTACCTCTGGCATCATATCCAGATCACAGTATGAACTGTATATTCCATCTCTGGTCCTCTTTTCCAGAGAGCCCATTTTTCGTACAAACGAGAAACCCAAATGGCATTTTGGTGGTTTTTTTTGTTTTTGTTTTGTTTTTTTGTTGTTGTTTTTTTTTTGCGGACAGACTACGCCATAATCTCCCCATTCGGAAACGATCTTGCTTTTGATCCTCCCGGTTTACTGCCAATACAAAGAAGGAGGTAGGAAACTGAATCGTAGAACAAAGGCAAAAGAGAATGCTACAACTCGATTCCTTAGCTTCTACATTTGTAAATGATTAGGGTCACCTGTGATATGATTATCGATTGCATCTCCCTGTGCCTTTTCTTCAAACGTGTCAATGGATTGTGAAGACTATGGTCGAGCCCATCGTCTTAGTCAACTTCTTCTGTTGTGACAGCAAATCATCCAGACCCATCGGTTTTCATCTTCCGCCGTGAACGCTTTTCAAAATCACAGGACACCTTTGCTTTTAAACAACATCCGCAAAACTGCAAGGAAACTCAGCCGACGACTTGAGAGGTGAGTAAAAGCATTTTATTCATATTCAGTCGGTGCAGTCACGAAAAACTGCAAAATCCTGACAAGACGTCAAAAATTCGCAAAAGGTGCAGAGAGCAAGAGAGACTAACTTTTTAAATATAAACCAACGATAGACCAATTAAATCGGCTTACTCAATGTTGTACCCAATTTAAACCCTTTGGGAATAAAACGTTTTGTTCCAGGTATTTCTATATCATTTAAATTTGAATACTACCGATGATTACAATGCAAACGCAATAGAGTGATTTCACTCACGTAATCAGTAACCTTGTTTTTCCACCGAAACAAAAGAACACGTTTGCATGATAATAGAGCTCAATTTCCGTACACCAACATGGCCGCCTCGACGTCACGTGAAACACTCGATACACAAAGAATCTTAACCCCGGAAGATTTCAATTGGGTACAAAATCCTGTTTGCCGATTTGGTCTATTTCCATTCTTGCAGACACTTTTCGGGAGAAAATTCTGCCTTCTTCAGTCGTGTGCAAGTGTTACATGAGATGCAAATATGAATATAAGTGTATTTGATAATTGTTAATGAGTAAAAATACAACATGAAGAAAGATGTATCAAGCGTGCAGAGTTACAGGGATAGACCTCGAGATAGGTCGAATTTAAGTTAACATGTTAAAGTTGTTGGTTGAGGGAAAGGTTTTCCCACAGGATGTGTGAGGCTTCCTTCAGTATCGTGAGCTGAAAAGATATGCCGTCTTGATATGTTGAAAACTCTGTTTCGAGCGGTCAAAAAACTGCATTTTAATGCACTTGTTACAACTTAAATATATGCGGGTTACATAAGTGTGTGAATATGTGCTGAGCGCGAAATTGTTGTGCAACAGATCAATTCCATACAAGCAGTAGCTGGTGAAT
>NC_090872.1:36410344-36415344 GCF_036669935.1 Montipora foliosa
TTTTTACGGGGTGCAAACAGTTTAGTGATTTCGATAGTAAGATGACAGATAGCCAACGAGGTGCGAAGCCCCAAGTTGGCTATACACCATGTAATTATCTCATATCCAACAAGCGTGAATGGAATAATAATATTGTTTTATTAAAAACGCCCCCAAAATAGAGAGAAATCTTACCGACTTAATTGTAACTGTATATTTTTAAGGATGAAATGATATATGAAATGGATCATAAATGAACTCAGTCTGCGGTTATGAAATCAAGTGAAACTTCGATCCTCGCAGTTATGAAGGCAATTTTTGCAATTGCGTAAAGAAGCCTGAATATTTCAGGACTTCAACGGGGTTTGAACCCGTGATCTTGCGATACCGGTGCAACGCTCTAACCAACTGAGCTATGAAGCCACTATCCACTGACTATCGTTGGGAGCTGGTCATTTGTGGATTCCAATGTTCCCGTGAGGAATGAATCAACGATGAAATGATATATGAAATGGATCATACATGAAACCCCGTTGAAGTCCTGAATTTGTCAGGCTTCTTTACGCAGTTATTGCAAAAATTGAATTCATAACTGCGAGGATCATAGCTTCATTTGATTTCATATCCGCAGTTCATAATTATATGATCCATTTCATATATAATTTCATCGTTGATTCATTCCTCACGGGAAAATTGGAACCCACAAATGACCAGCTCCCATTGTTAGTGGCTTCATACATGTAGCTCAGTGGGGTAGAGCGTTGCATCGGTACCGCGAGGTCACGAGTTCAAACCCCGTTGAAGTCCTGAAATTTTTAGGCTTCTTTACGCAATAACTGCGAGGATCATAGCTTCACTTGATTTCATATCCGCAGTTCATATATGATCCATTTCATATATCATTTCATCATTGATTCATTCCTCACGGGAACATTGGAACCCACAAGTGGCCAGCTCCCAACGTTGTGGCTTCATACATGTAGCTCAGTTAGTTAGAGCGTCGCACCCAAGAGATCATGAGGTGAGAGAACACATCCCCGTGCCCTATGATAATCTTTTTCAGTGTATCATCTTAAGCTATGCGTCACGCCGTCAAAGTTATTTTTAGTCTCGGTCCCATGATCGCGCAGTGCCCAACGGTCATCGGGTCGCGGCCGTTTAAAGTAAAGAAAAAAAACCAGTGTGTTTTAGACTACCGCACTACTAGCATTGGAAATCATATTCAAAGCGCTAAGCAGGAAAATCATACGTGCTTCTCCGAAGTTAAATAGAAGTCGTGTCACTCCCCTGTATGAATGATTAACACACCAAGCCAAGACTCGATTTTCTAACCTGCTTGAAAGCCCTTTCTCGCAAAGTACTGAACAGATTGAAGCGAAAAGCATCTATTTCGAAAGCTATTTCAAAGTGCAAGACAGTTAAAATTTTTGTTTCGCATTTGTTAGAATTTTCGCTCCGAAAAAACCGGTGCAAATGTTTGCATATTTAATTTCGGAAGTGATGTGTGATATTTATCAGGTTTGCATCTCCACAGTGAGGAAAGCTGCTTCTCCGGACTTACCGCAACGTTTGGATCATGAGAGGTCTCTTTAGAAAGCATTTTCAAAGCATCGGAAAATTATCTGCTAGGTGTTTATTCTAAGTGTACTTCGAAAATGAGTCTTCTCATTTCTTTGCATGACTGTTTCACATGAGGCACCATGCCGTGACGGCTGACAAGCTGATTGCATTCCAATAAACACGCCGAAAGAACGAACCACGATGGCAAGGCTAATGAAAACTTCTGAATTGTATTATACAATGATGAAGTTTTTAAGTAAAGGATAATGCCCGAGCCCCGAGGCCTTCTTAAAAATAATGACCGAGCGCGAGGCGCGAGGTCATTATTTTTAAGAAGGCCGAGGGGCGAGGGTGGGAGCTGTGGACATTTGACCCACTGGAATTCCTTTTGACACCCTGCCTTAAAAACTTTTCTGGAAGCCTGTGACAACTTCCGAAAGTGTTCACCTTTCCAAACTGACCATTTTGTACATGTAATAAAATGAATAATAATGATTCATTGTTGAATTTTTCATAATTTCTTATTGGTAATGTCCGAATTAGTGTTTGAAGGCTACAACTCAAAACAACTTTTGTATTTCACTCATACATTTGCTCTTTTTTTGAGGCTTCCTCGGCATAAAGCACTCAAAGCACTATTTTGTGATATTTCCCATATCCGATTTAAAAACAGTGGAGCAATTATGCAAAAAAATTGTCCCTTAAAACAAACGTTTTGAGAAATAAAAATTCCTCAAGATAGCTTTTTGTGTGTTGCTATGAACTACATGTATATTAAGTACTTATCAAATAAAACTTGAGGTTTTGATGGGAGAAATTGCAATATTAACTGCATCACAATATGGTTGGTATATTTAGATGGCCAGCTCTACTACGTAACAGTACATGTACATATATAATAGCTTTATAATGTTTCATGTGTAATGCTAGTAATACAAAGGCTTTTGAGTAGTCTACCATGGAATACCCCACAAGACAATTACTTTTTTTTTTGTAAAGGCTCACATACATGTACATGCAAACAAGCAAGTGACAAGTAACACGCGTCATAGGAATAGTTATATCTCCCTGCACAAGCAATGTGGAATACAGCCGAATACACACTGTGGAGTTATTGACTGATTGGTTAAATTTTTTTATGACTTGGTACTTCACATTACTGAACATGTGACATTGTTTCGACATGAGACATCAGTGAAGGTAGCTACATGTATACAGGTCACAAGGGAGTAACTACAGAATAACCGGCCACTACTGTGTTCTTGTAGCAGCATCGTTTGAAGAACAAGGCATCTACAAGTGGAAAATAATGGGCTGGGTATAATGGTGTTTATAGCGTAGCTGTGACAAGAATTCAGAGATCCATACATTAATTCCCCATTTGTTATTATTGTTATTGCTTTAAATAACCTTAATACGATGTAAAGTGAAAGTACTAAGAGAGTAGGTCTGCAAAAGTAATGACTGTGCTGAGGCCCTCCTAGGGGTTTTGGGGAACTGGGGAACAGAGTAACAATGACAAAATGTCTTAGGGAACAAGGGGACATAATCAATTTTGGAAGCAAAAAGCTGGGAACAAGTTTGAAAGTAATTTGGGGAACAGGGGAACAAAATTTTAAAATTTTAAGCCATTTAAGCTTAAATCAGGTTTGTATCAGTAAGATGACGACCTACCGAAAACTCGGCAAGATCTCCGCACAGGTCCCTACTTCATTATGCATACGCTCCTTTGTTTCCTGTTTCTTCTTAGAGGTTCTTTTTTAAAGTCTATATGGACTTAAAAAAACCGGTCGAATTTCTGAGTGAAATACGGAAAATCCAACATTTTTTCCTGCAATTTCGGCACTTTTCCTGCCATTTTACCCATTTTTTTCAATTTTAGAATAAGTGAAAGAAGTGGAGTTTCAAGCAATCGTTGTAATAGGGTTCAGATTCTCAAACATAACAAACAGACCAAATAAAAGTAGTCATAAAAAATTATTGGCTACCTGCTCTTTTTATCGTGAAATTGTTCTTTCTGTCTGCTTGCGAATTCGCCGAGACACTGTAAAGTGTATGTTTTCTTCCTTTCCTGTATTCAGGATAACGAACGGTGCATTTAGGGGGCTTTTGCGATTTATCGCTCTTTGTAGAGATCGACAGTATGCTCAATGATGCTTTCAAGTAAATAACTTTGGTAGAGATCCATGGATGATCCCGTACGAGGCATACTTCGTTTCACTCCCCATCATGTCTTTCCAATGCCCTGCTGTGGGCTCGTTTAATTTGTCTGGGTCGATGAAGATTAGGCGATAGTTAACTGTGAGATGATGTTAGCCCTTGTCTTGTAGGCAATTGTAAACTTTCTGGCCACAGGTAGCTAGGGCTAATATTTTTTCAAGGAAAGTTCACTGTCAGGAAATTATGTGTTCTGGCGGATTGAAGTTTATCCATTGCAGTTTTGTCTTGAGCACCGCGAAACAGATCCATCTCCCGATGCACTTTTTCTTTGCCAACTGACTGCGTTTCCACACGGGTTTTGGACACGGACGACGCACGTATATTGTTTTCTTTGCACCACTCTATGCACTGCTCGGGATAGGCTATAAAGCAAATTTTTAAATCTCCCTTTGCTGACCCTTTTACTTTGGTAGCCATCTTGATTATTACGAAGACACACGTTTGCTTTAAAAGAAGGCAAACATGAAACGATTTTAATTGCAATGAACCCGTGCATTAAAGTTTCCCATGAAAGATGCACCAGTCAGACTCTAAGCGTGGTACAATCTTCCACGCAGTGAACTTATAAGTGTGCCGCACGCACGGGGCATGAAGGTGAAGGCAGGTCACAGTTCCCAGCACCATTGGAAAACCTAAAGCTATCACAGGGACTAACCTTAAGCCTAAACAGTGCCTTTAGTCGTAATCAGGGTTACGGTTAGCATTATTAAAGGGATGGGTTGTTTCAAGAGTAATAAAACAGGGATCTCTGAACGGGAACCTTGGAGTGTAAGTTCGATTGTAGGTGCTCGGTGCGGCACGTGTATATAATTACGTATCATTGTTATGTAAATAGTCAGCCAGAATTCAAAGTAAAGATCATTTTCAAGGTGTGAATGAGCAACTTGACACGTTAGCTCAGTAGTCAAGAACGGGAACAAGTAATCGAGAGGTTTACAGTGGGTCAGAGTTCAAGTTCAAGCGAGTGACATTTCACGGGATAAAATGGCAATAAAAGCTGAGCGGGATCTGGAGAAAAAGAACAAGACGAAGGGATAGAAAGAGAGAAGCTGGGACGAAAACCGAGTAACGGTGTGGGCGATGTAGGGAAAGAAGAGAGAAAGGGAGGGAGAGAGAAATGAGATCCATTTTTATTCATCCCGTAAGTACAAATTAGCCATGTATATATTCGATTCTCTTGCGTATACGTATTGTTCTTCAAAACAATAGCGCGAATGAATAATTTATTTATTCTGCATTTT
>NC_090872.1:36420344-36422844 GCF_036669935.1 Montipora foliosa
TCTCGGTTGCTGTGACAGTGTTTGAGTGGAAATTCGTTCTTGGAGCTTGGCCGGCTAATGGATTAACATCTTGGTTTGAATTCGTGTGTTGAAATATTTTAAAAATGGAGCAAAAAAGACACCAATAAATTTCCAAACGGTTTTCTCTTCCGATTAAATAGTTACATACTGTTTTCGCGTGGGTCCGCATCCAAAAGAAATTGCGAAGATTTCTGCTGTGTTTTCTAACTTGTTAAAATTGCCATTCAAGAGATCCATAGAGGCAAATATATTCAGACTGACGAGAAAAAGCAATGCAAGAGGTCTCTGAAAATTTAGAAATGTATTTCAGTTGTTCAAAAATAATTCTAAAGTGAATTTAGCAGCAATATTAACCGATATCATACTTAACATGTCATTGCACCTCATGTTGGGTACACTAGAAGGAAACCTTTTAGTTGCAATTACATTTTGCCATAGTCATTCCAAGCAAAATGAAAATTGTTTGCTTTTCTCCAATATATAGCCAAAGCAACAATATTCAAAGTTGAAAATTTTATTCAGGAATCCCACTTGCAACCAGGGAGGTTTTTACTGAATTAAAATACTACTACAGCTAATGATACGCTTTCATAACGTTGTAGTGGGTTCATTCCCGACCTATTCTAAAGTTTTAGAATCCACGTCAAATTGAACGTATTTCCTTTAATCGAGAAAAATCCGTGGAAAGGACGCCTTGCCTGAGAGTCTTTCTTCACTTAAAAAATATTCTGAATCGTCAGGAAACGGTGGAACCGTTGGTTCTCTTGGATTTTCCCGACATATATAAAATATATCGTCAGAATCCTTCGTAATTGTGTTACTGGAACACGGAGAGTGCTTTTTTGCATCGCTATTTTAAGGGCTGGCGGCAAGGTACATCTTCCTATTTTATACCGTTCCTTTAATTATTAACAGGCTTAACGCCCTTAGATGATGACATGATTCCGTGAAATCTCACGCCTCAAACGATTTGAGATGATAGATCAAAGGAATACAATGGGGATGAAATGTTGCAAGGAACTGGGCATCCAGCTGAGAAAGCAGAGTTTACTCCGGCTTCTCAGCTGGATGCCCCATCTGTTTTTTGGTTGCTACGATCGTGCGGCTCGTTATGGCATGATTCGCCCCAGCAATTTACATGAAATTTACAAACAGAAATACTGTAAATTTCTTAAAATATGTCCATGTTATTTACATGTTTTGTTCAAATGTGACTCTTCCAAAGGATTCTGTGAATTCCAATTTCCAATAAATTTACGGAATCAACAAAAGATGTAAATATCATGTAAATTTTATTTACGAAACAAAAACATATTAAATATATTTTACAAAACATGTAAATTGTAATTTACAATTTGTGAATTTAGATTTACATACGCCTGTAAATTTTCAACGTTTCCAATGGAACTTGCGATACGGCACCCTGCTAGCAGAGCCTTTTTTGCTTGCTCGATTTTGGCGTTCTCGAGAAAGACTCTGAATGAATATTGAATATGCACTTCATGTTGCCTGGATAAAGTCTCGAACCCAAGCCTAATATGCCAGATCTCGCCGCCATCTTGGTTTTTCACGGTACGGCGGGCTCAATTATAACCATCGGTTTTATCACAAAAGAAAAATCTATCCAACGGATCAATCTCTATCCAGTGGATAGTGCAATTAGTTTCCCCAATGCTTATCCGCTGTGTAGTGATGCATCTGTTGCATAGCGATATCCAACGTTTGAACAACCAGGCCCAGGACTCCATATTCAACTTGTCCAATTAGGAAAAAAAATTCAATTACTTACTTAAATAAGATTTGGCTTCAGTCAACTTTGGAGCTCATCTGAAGTTTTTTGTTTAATTTTTTTTGTAATTGGGCAAGAGAGAGACTGTTAGGGATATATACATAAGACATACAAAAAATGCAAGGCATCTTTATATGTATGTTAATAAAGCATATTATATGTTTTAACCCTTGTCACCTCAACATTAGGTTGATCATTTTCCCTTGACTCGCCTTAACTCGCACAGACTCGCAACTGGTAGGCAAGCTCAATTTTTCCTTACCTCGCCTTAACTCGCATTAGCTCGCACAATCTCGCGGCGATTTAAGGTCCCAGAGTAGGCCTAGCCTTTTGCAACAAACGATGAGATGGTACAAAATCCGCCATGCTGGAGGGCAAGCTCATTATTATTCCCCCACTGGGACATTAACCAGTCAAGCTTGACTTGCCTTTGTTTTAATGTCCCATTGGGATAATAGTAATGAGCTTGCCCTCCAGCATGGCGGATTTTGTACCATCTGAACGTTTGTTGCAAAAGGCCTATTAAAGACAATAGACCAATTCGGCTAACGCAATGTTGTACCCATTCAAATCTCTCGGGTTTACGTTCTTTGTGTATTGCATTTGCATAATAATGAAGCTTTCATATGGAAATATTTGGAATTGGAACAAAACGTTTTATTCCCACAGGATCTGAATTGGCGGCTTCAA
>NC_090872.1:36432844-36440344 GCF_036669935.1 Montipora foliosa
TACCCCCCCCCCCCCCCAAAAAAAAAAAAATTGTGCTTTGCCATTTACATGTTTTCATTCGCCGTCATTTTGCTATCAGATCGATACGCTTTCGACTAAAAACAAGACTAACAAAATCATTTGCCGTTAACCGGATTCCGTACTATTTCTTACTTTTTATGAAACTGTCCCGTAGTAAAGCGAACCTGTAAGCCTAAACCCAAACCAAAAAACGAGGAAAACAATTTAATCGTTGTCCTTACCCATTGTGACCTCCTGATCGCGGATGTGGTTCTATTTAGCTAATGGTCTAGGTCTAAGCATTCTGTCTTCAAACTCGTCTCAATAAGCCAGTGAATTTTAGACAACGTTTTTAATCTTAATATTTAGGTTTAGATCCTGCTGGCAAGTACTTTTCATACATGGATCCAGATGTTCGTTTAGACCCAACTGATGCTAAACGTGTTGACGTCGTCCATACCAATGGACCATT
Organism: Montipora foliosa; assembly: GCF_036669935.1. Lineage (NCBI taxonomy): Eukaryota > Metazoa > Cnidaria > Anthozoa > Scleractinia > Acroporidae > Montipora > Montipora foliosa. Next base: position 36,433,317 of record NC_090872.1, read on the forward strand.
CGTAGGGACTCCACAAACTGTTGGTCATATAGACTTTTTTCCAAATGGAGGATCTCTACAGCCGGGTTGTCTATCTAACCCACTTGGTAAGTTTACTAAAATACAAGTATTGTGCAATATTTTCTGCTACCAAAACTGCAAACCTTGAAATAGTCCAAAGAGCGCTTTACTTAAAACAACGCTTTTGTAAAAAAGTTCAAATACAAGCAAAAAAATCCAATCTATGCGTGCAACAATCTTATTTCGTAAAACATATCTTAGTGACAAGTCACCGATAATCTAATTGCCTCTGTAGTCGACAGAAGAATAATTGCCCGGCTTCCAAGCCCGGGTAAAAGACTTCAACATCTGCTCGATTTTGTTGAACGATGTTGATTGCTGGGGAGGGGAAACGGTTCAACAAGCTTCACAAGAGGCCTGGTATTCAGTCCCAGACTCCAGTCGTGGTTGTTACTGTGGATACTTTACGGAGAGACCGTTTAGTGCGCACAATCATGCCCAACAATATTAGTTTAAGGTTCGCGTTTACGCGAAACGGCAAACGCGAAACGGTGGGCTGCTGCTTGTCATGAAAGCGTGAAAATGATCATATTATTCCAACGGATGAGGCTAAATCGCGTGGGTGGGTGGATCGTGGGTCGTGTTTGTTTGAAGATAAAAAAATATGTATATAAGCTCTCTCAGTGCTTGGTCCAAATTTGTCTTAGGTCTTGTCTGTTTCGAGAATCTCCAGTCGTTGATAAAAAAAGTTAGGGTTAGGGACCCACGACCCACCCACCCACGCCGATTAGACACTCTCTATTCCAACTCGTCTCTCTCTTTTGAAAAGTCACTTGATACTTGCTGGTAACAAGCAAGAAATGAGCTCGTAGCAAACGAGTTTCTTCCATTTTTGGCAAAACGTAAATTTTAGTCCGACGTTTGCTGTTTGCCATGAACATGATACTTAATCTTTTAATTGAAAGAAAACGGCTTCAAGCAAGGTCAACTGTAGCTTCACTTTCATTCATCGGCTAAGTGACAAAGCACACAACTGTAAAATGGTCAATTGCCTCTGTGCGCGACATAAGAATAATTGCCCATCTTGCAACCGCAATTTTAAAAGGAAATTGTTATTTTCCAGTAACTATGCCATTCAACGGTTAAATGAAGAAAGCTTTCCCTACATTTTCTTAAACAGACGTCTTCAACACCATTGGGTGTAATCACCTCAGGTCTGCAGAATACTATATAGCATCGGTGCAGAACAAGTGTTCGTGGAAAGCATATCCATGCAAGACCAACCTGCGGTATCTTTTAGGATTTTGCACCACATGCGATGGTGAATGTCCAACTTTGGGTTATGCTGCTGATCAAACCAACAAGAACGGAACGTACTTTATGACTACAAACTCTCACGAACCATTTTGTGGTGAGTTGATTGTAGGTTTGACAATATTCTGGAGAGAAGTTTGTTTGTCGATCGCACCTTGCAGCAAGGCATTTTCTGAACCCCGATGATAATTACTATTCATTTTATAGTGCAGCCCAATCGGTAATTACGGACTTGTATACCCCAGCAGACAAATCTTAGTTCTGTGACTTGATAAACACCAACAAAAGAAATAAAGAACAGACCGGCTCCATTGTAGTGGTACAAGCACCAAAATAAGAACCAAAACCACTAGTTAAGACATAAGATGTACATGTATGTTTCGAACACACTTCTTAAATGCTTTTTATTTTATTTCAGGGAGGGAAGCTTGATGCTTTAAACGTTCCAAAACTAAATCCTTCTTTCCTTGTAAGAAATTGCATGTATATTAATCTGAATAAACATGATTTGAGAGTTACGAAAGAGTGTTCCGTACATTAACACGTACTATGAAACGAGTTTGCCAAAATAGTATATCGTGCTTAAAAAGTGGGTCCATGTGACTGCTCCCCTATAACGAAAACTTTTTTTCAGGGCCTCAGTGTTTGGCCTTGGAATAAACAGGCTCTTTTGGGAGCCCAAAAGGTTAAGGCGGTGTATGATATTTACGTTGGCGGAATTTTTCAATCGGGGATAGACCAATTGCGATAAATTAAAATTCAGGCCAAAACAAAAGGCATCATCTCGAAGCTCTGGGTAATAAACTCGTACAAATCCTTATATTTATTCCCCAGAGCCTCGAGATGATGCCTTTTGTTTAGGCCTGAATTTTAATATATCGAAATTGGTCTATTCGAGTACAATGTTATTCACTGTTTTTGACCATGAAATATTAATTTTTCACGTCTATCAGCTTTTCCATTTAAGGACAAAAAGAATCTGGGCAGATCTGACATCCAAATCAAACCCCATTATTATACCTACGATCTTTTAATTTCTCTAATTTTTGACTGAGGCCATTACCGATACAATGATCAAGAAGCAATTGGGTCAATAACTTACAAATTGTCACTAGGGTACTTTGTGAAAATATCGGTTTTAATCTCCTCAGGGCGGCAAGTAATTTTGACTCTTTACTGGTTTGCTTTTATGATTTTATCAAGATCTTTTCCTAGCCACACCCCTAAAAAGCTTTCGACCCATTTAAAGTCTTTTTTTCCGGGCTAAAAATAACCTTGATTTCCCCAGAAGCACCAATTCTTAGTATTTTAATTTTAACCCCGAAATGTTTCTGTAAAGGTCCAAAATATAAAACGTTGAGAGCAAATATTCCGTGGAGGTCTAAAACACAGGTCGCTTTTCACGCGTCACTCATTGCAGGTCGTTGTTTTTCCTTTTGAAAAGTAACCTGAAACGCTCAATTTGGCTACGCCTAGGGAAAGCCAAATTCAGGGTTTTGGGTTTCTTTTCAAAAGGAAAAACAATGACCTGTAACGAGTGAAAATCAAACTCGCAATTTAACTCGAAAATCCAACTCTAAATCCTTATTCGGAAGTTAATTTGTCTCCATTTGAGTGCGCCGATTACACCTATGCGTGTCTCATGGGAGATTTCAATTGACTTGCTGAAATACAAAAAAATTAAATTAGCTTAATCTTATTGCAATACACGCAATACTTTTCTCACACTCGTCACCAGAGCCTCCGAACGTCCCAAGGCTCTAGGAAACTCTATGTAGGAGATCATGCGCCGTAGGGTTTTTATGGCCAAAAATTGGCTATTTGCACCTTACGGAGACAGCTCACTCCTCGTGCTAACATGAATGCACCAATTAGAGACGATTTTGATTGTAGTTCACAATAGGGTTCCCCAGAGCTCTTCTCTCCATGATCAGTCAAGAGAAGAGCTCTGGGGTCGAGACTGAGCTTTTCTGTAACCAACACGACTATATGTATATGGTACCTCAGTCAGAATTTAATCGACAATACCTTTACAAATAACCTGATTCATGATATTTCCAGTGGCAACATAGTTAGCGATACAGCCGATCATTTTAACACTTCTATATTAAAGTGCCACTATGATCAGTCATACACTCAACCCAATAGTACATCAAGTATATAAATACAGACATAAATAGATCTTCGCCAATTTGCAGCGCAGACCATTCATTGAAACTTGGTAGGCTAATAGTTCTACAGAAAACACACTTACGGCTATAAAAAAATGGTGTTCCCATGGCAACTCGCTGTTTTCCAGTCCCCACCCACTTGATTTCACGTGATTTTCAGCTCGAAAAACGTTAAACAAGACCACAAACTCAAGCTAACATATTTATATGTTTGTTGGATCATGTATATAAGGCACCATTTGCAAATATGAAAATAGAACACCAAAGGTGGCCAGAAATGCATTTAATATTGGAGAGGTCTGGAACCCAGTATGTTGCCATGGTAACGAAATTAAGCTCAAATTGTGGAGCACATTTAGTAGAATCTTACTGCAAAGAATCAAACATTTCTGATGCAAATTGGCTGAGATATCCTCTTTCATCATATTTGATCAAAATTTGGTTGAGTGTAGACGTCATCACTTGGCTAATTTGCATATTTTAAACTCTTGAATATCTCTGGAACAAAAAGAGATATTTGAAAATAGTCAAGAGCATTTTTCTTCTCATGCAGGCTACTTATTTATGTCTTAAAATGGCTTCAATAGAAAAGATGTGATTTTCATCATCGTGGCACTTTAAGTGTGCATGATCGTAAGCAAAAAATCTAATGGAAATAAACAAGAAAAAATAAGGGATTTTTCGAACTTCAATGCGGATAAATTCACTGATTTAAGCGCAATTAAATGGAAGGAGATTTCCTGTAATTGCGATGTAAACATAAGTCTTAAGTCTATAAACGGTGAAGAATAAATTGTTTTCAATCGGACTAGCAAAAATATAAATTACATCGAGATAAGTTGACAACTCTTCTTCGATTAAGAAAACAACGTTTAATCAAAGCTTTTTTGATTCTCATATTATAAATATAAAGTCAACATGGAAAGGTATCAATGAATTACTAGGAAATGCAAAGAAGTCAAAGAAATATGAGAGAATTGGCTTTAATCGTTTAAATAAGCACGATGCCCTCCCTACACATGACCCTAAAATGATTGGTAATACGCTCCGCAATAAAAACGTCTCATTAATAGGGTACCAACTTGCAAATATTCCGGATGTTGCTCCTACTTTTTCGGAATATCTTCAGCCACCATTACAGTCAGTTTTTAATTTTGACCCAATCATACTACAACAAATTGAAAAAGAAATTGGCCACAGCCATGTAATATCCTCTATGTATACTTACTCAGTGGGCTTTACCCTGCAAAACTCAGGTATGCTAACTTATGCTGAAAACTGTCGATCAATTTCTCTGCTATCGACTTCTAACCGAATACTTGAAAAGCTTTCATATGTCGATCAACAGTTAACACAACACTCCGCTCACCGTTATTGCACCATCGTCACGCGACTACAATCGTTACTAAGGGAGGTACCTGTGGCGATCGCCTACGCTACACCACTTCCCCTTTTATTAGCACTGTCCCAGTGCTTGTCCACTGCGCAAATCACTTTCGGGTAAACTCAAGAGAACTTTAAATTGACACAACAGAGTGAGTCTCTAACTAACATCTCTAATTAACATGACATTATCCACAGTTCTCAGGAAAAACGCGACATTTAAATGTGTGAACTTGTGTAGTTGCCTCGCCTGTTCCAAAATGTCCATCGGTCCCCAAGCATTACCGGCCAATAATAACCAAGTCTCGTACCGACTTGGTGGCTTTCGCTGCCTGGATGGACTCCCAAGAACACTGAGATCTGCTTCGGATATGCCTTGTACAGTCAATTCCATTGTTTGACGGCTGACATCCTCTGGCTTATTGTCATCCGCGTGAGGTTCAGGCTCCGTCACTTCATCAGGCTGGTGTTTGTTATCTACCCCAATGAATCAGCATTCTGAGGTCCAGGAGTGACATCATCCTCTTCTCTCACCGTTGATTCTGTTTCGACAAGCTCAATCCCCTCTCTCTCATTAACCGGAGCTGACTTTGACTGGAGAATCTACATCTGACAATAAATTGTGAGTAGTAATTGTGAGTAATTGTCAACATCGTTTTTACTCCCCTGTTGGTAAATCGGAGTGACACGAGCCACATCGAGTACAAGGGCTTCCCAAGTTGACATTTCATCTGGGTCATTGTCAAAGGTGTCAAGGACGGTCCAAGGTACTTCATTTAAATCTTTAATGAGGCTATCAGCGTTCAATTTCTTTAAAGGACGGTATGTGACAGTAAAGTGCGCTTTCTTGGTGGATTTCAAATTTGCATTTTGTTTGCGAACCCAAATAGTAGGGTTGTGATCGCTGAGTCCAAATGATGGTGATGTTATACTTAAGACGTGCTCAGGATGAGAGCAGTAATGGTGATCAATAAGAGTGCTAGAATTTGAGGTGATAAGGGTTAAAACATATAATATGCTTTATTAACATACATATAAAGATGCCTTGCATTTTTCGTATGTCTTATGTATATATCCCTTACAGTCTCTCTCTTGCCCAATTACAAAAAAAATTAAACAAAAAACTTCAGATGAGCTCCAAAGTTGACTGAAGCCAAATCTTATTTAAGTAAGTAATTTAATTTTTTTTCCTAATTGGACAAGTTGAATATGGAGTCCCGGGCCTGGTTGTTCAAACGTTGGATATCGCTATGCAACAGATGCATCACTACACAGCGGATAAGTATTGGGGGTTAACAAAATGGCGAAGGGCCCATTCGCCTCCTATTTCCTCACGCTTCGTGCAACTTAGTCAAACAGTTTACGTTTCATCGTTGGGGAAGAGACACGTTGATAAAACTATTTCTATTAGGAGGTGACTCTTAGAAGACCATTGCGTTTGCCTCTCACATCTCGAAAACATCCGATGCAGTACTAGGGGTGATTTCATGGTTCTCATTTTCTGGAATTGTTCTTTCCTTTTATTCTAATCTCAATGAATATCAGCGTAACCGTACACATGCATTTTAACCACTCCTTACAACAAAATTAATATTAAAAACAAGTAAGAAAAAAATTACTTTCTCAACTTTTAGACAAAGTTGTAAGCATTATAACTTAAGTATCACTTAAAAGGGCCGCAAAAAAAAACGTTTATCCAACTATTGTCCATTATCACTAGGTTATCCCTTGGTATCGGCGCCATGAAGAAATATAACTTCTTGATAATTTTGGGCTTCCTCTTCTTATTCGACCACTCAAGCGGTAAGCGACTTAATCTGAACTATTAGAATCAAACAATAGTTCATTCAATGCGCGGACGACTCATAGAAAGCAGAAAGTTCTATTGTACTCACAATTAATTGCTTGTAATTACCCATGCTAGAGCGGTTTTCAATTGACTGTCGAAAGTAATTAGCGAATTACTTTGGTTTTGCATTACTTCACTCAGTGATTGATTCAAAGTTCTCGCGCCAGTTTTTCAACCAATCAGAAGCGAAACCAAAACCAATCGTGGCTCGCGCGTGCACATTTTCCCGCGCTTTGTGTCGGCTACTTGTAATTACTTCGAGTTTTGATTGGTTTACTGGATTGTCTCTGTCCTTTTTGATTGGCCAAAGT
>NC_090872.1:36447844-36455344 GCF_036669935.1 Montipora foliosa
CAACACCATTGGATGTAATCAACTTCGTTCTGCAGAATACTATATAGCATCGGTACAGAACAAATTTTCGTGGAAAGCGTATCCATGCACGACCAACCGGCGGTATCATTTGGGGTTTTGCACCAAATGTGGTGGTGAATGTCCAACTTTGGGTTATGCTGCTGATCAAACAGACAAGAGCGGAACGTACAATATGACTACAAACTCTCACGAACCATTTTGTGGTGAGTTGCTTGTAGGTTTGGCAGTTTTTTCAGTCTGTAGTTAATCACATTTTCTCCAAAAACCACATTTGTCTTGATCGTTCCTTTTTATACCAGCCAGTAGTACTCCGCTAAACATTAACATCCAGCTATACAAAGCAAATGGCAATAATAATTTCTCAGTTTCCTCTAGTTTTGCCTTCTGTGGGATTACAAAAGGCATCCCTACTTCAGGAGACAAATCTCACTTGTCACTCCTACACCAACAATGAACAAGCAAATTGTTTTCCGGAAAAGTTCCATATTAGGCCAGACAAGGTTGACTTAATGAACAAATATTTTCTGGTGCAAACTCCAAAAATAACGAAAAAGAATTGACTATATCCAAACGTGAAATCAAGTGAAACTATGTTGCCTCGCAGTTGTGAGCGCAATTTACTATTGCGTCGAGAAGCCTGGATTTGTAGGAAATGACCAGCTCCCAACTTCAGAGGCTTCATAGCTCAGTTAGTTAGAGCGTCGCACCGGTATCGCGAGGTCACGGGTTCAAACCCCGTTGAAGTCCTGAAACTTTTCAGGCTTCTCGACGCAATAGCAAATTGCGCACATAACTGCGAGGCAAACCAGTTTCACTTGATTTCGTACCTACCCGATATATATATATATATATATATATATATATATATATATATATATATATATATCTTCTTTCTACCTCGAGCACAAAATGTATTTTTGTAGCACTCTACTTATCCTTAATACCTTTCATTTTCTTTCAGGATTTTAAACCTGCAATTACAAATTTCTTCTTCCCATACAAGAAATCTCTGAATGTGAATAACCTTGATTTGAGAGTTTTCAAGACTGTTCTATGCATTCTTAACACTTGCCATGAAACAAATTGGCCAAATACATTAACAGCTAAGGAAAAAAATCGGCCAACCATATATTAACTCCTTTAATTATTAATTTCTCATTCAGGATCTCCCTCTTCCCCCGCCTCTTCCACGAATGATAAGATCAACAGTTTCATACCTCTGCACAAAAGCATCAGAAAAGTCAAAGCGCTTTCAAACGTAACTGAGAAGCACAAACAACTTCTATAAGCTCCATACTAACCTCAACATTATGTCGAAAAACAAGCAAAGAAAAAACGCTAAAAGCCTCGACGTTTTCGCGGAATTTCTATATTTCTACAATTCTACCTTATTACCTGACTTAAAAAACCTCTTTATTGGATTTCAAAAAATGACGATTGAAAGCTGACCTCGTCAACACAGAAATATATGTTATTCACCGGCTGGGAGGTCCGTTTAGGGAAAAACTGTGCCCGAGGTCTTGAGTACGGCCGAGGGCACAGTTTTTCTCTATACGGGCCGACCTAAGCCGGTGAATAACTTGTATTTTTTTCTGCTTTTTTTTCTGAAAATGAACATGGCAAACTGGTTTGCAAAAACTATTTCTACGCGCTCTACGTCGCACTGTCACAGTTGAAATAACTTATAACTGAAAAAAGCGCGCCGTTCGCAACGCTCAAAGAAAAATGATAGATTAACGATAAAACAGAACTTCAAATATCTCTTGGTGCAATAAAAATAAAAATAAAAACGAAGCACGTATATTGAGAAATGAGCTTAAACAAACTAAACAATGATGTTTGAAAAATTCGTACAAAAAGGCGAATAATTTTCTACGTATTAAAATGCTTTGTCTTATTGAAAATGTGACGAAATTTCTTAAAACAGGGGGAATAAATTTAGGGAAATTCTCAAACATCTGTCTCTGCCTTCATATCTTATTATTTCAAGGATTCGTCTTTGTTCTCCGTCAAGTCCTTCAGAAATCAGCGCAAAACTTAGAAAACTACACAATAAAAACGTGTTGACATTAGTTCACAGCGTTACGATTTGTTTGACTATTTTAGCGACGAATCCGTATTTTCTTTGATAAAGCAAAATAGAACGAGATTATAAAATAGAACTTCAAAGAAAATAACGGAGTCAACCGAAAAACTGAGCTCAAAGGACTTCTCTGCAGTTAGTCGTTTTAGTTAAACGGCATGTTAACAGTCCACGAAAAACAACAACGAGAAAAACCACGGCGTCGCGATGTGTTTGTTTGCCTATTTTAGCTAGGAATCCGTATATTCTTAAATGAAGCAATATAAAACGAGCGTAGAAAATAGATCTCCAAAGAAAACAACGAATACCAACCGAAAAACCGAGTTCAAAAAGTTGTTTTAAGTTCAACGGCGTGTCAACATTGCAAGAAAACCACCAAGGCGAAAACAACAAACCAGCAAAATCATGTGAATACTCGCCTTTTGAAGAACAAGACGCTCTACAAAAAGCGTACACTGGGTTGCCTGTGGTACGTCTTACACAAAACAGAAAGCACTTAATTGGGTGGTATTGAACTGCAGAGTTTTAGTTAATTTTTTCAAGTGGGGGGTCATTAAGACCATTTGACGGTCACCCACATGTCGCGCCAGCAGAGGCCCTTTGGCTCACACGTTCACAGCTTTAATTATTTTGTAATATCCTGTCCCATTTTGAGGTCTTTTAGTTTTTTAAGCTTTGGTAATAAATTCAGTTTAAAGATAACAAACACGCTCTTGAGTAAAGGTGCACGTGATCACCTTGTGCCAACTGAATGAACTACGGGAAAGAATGTTAATCGTTCGTTGTTTTCAGAGTAAAACAACGTACTTTTTAGCCAAGAAACTTCCGTCTTTGGTTTTTTGTAATTTTGTTGTAATATTTAACTGAATATATACATTTCATCTGTCGGGTCAGGAAGCCGTCTTTGCCGGGTTCCTGACAAACGTATCTAATGTGACTTCAGGGTGAACTATTTACTCAATCGCAAGGTTGAGCGGCCATGTAATTGAAAATCTGAACATCTGGGTTTTACCTCGGTGTAAAAACCTGTGAAACTTTTTCTTTGTTTTGTTAGCTCGTGGTAGGGTTACGTTATTGTTTGATGTTTTTTTGGCTCTTTTGTTTTCCTTTGTGTTACGTCATCTGCGAGTTTCACAGGTTTTTAAACCGAGGATGATCCGAACATCTATGAGATACAAAAACAGACTTACGAATTATCGCAAATCGCAATGCTGACAAGCACAAAAACAGAAGAAATGGTTAATAAATAAGAAGTTTGTTACTATCTGAATGTTTTTGTGTTAGAGTAAAGGGATATATTGTCACGCAAATGATGTAATTTCATGACACTCAAACTTCGCAAAAAGCGTGAGTTTCACGTAAACAATCTTCGCACTAGTAAGTGGTAGCAATAAATTAGATTAACCAGGAAGTTAAAGAAATGTTGCCTTACCAAACAAACTTCATTTTACACTACAATGACAAAATCAGTTGTCAGAGAATTCCTGTCTCCTAGCGTATCACATTTCAACGCTCGTATGCAAATTTGTTAACTCATTTCACCGCGTCCTGATTCCCGCGAAATTGTTCTTCTTTCAAATATCAACAAAAATATTATTTCTCGTCAAGCGTTCCATCTTTTATGTTCATTTAAATAACCGCTAAAAATGAACATTTTTTAACTATCTATCCGAACTCCGTAGATATTTTTTTCATAATTTAATATTCTGTCAAAATCTGTCAAAACACAAAAATAGCAACGCACGCAACAAATTTAGTCGCATTTACCGCTTCGTCGAATTTCCATGCTTAACACAGGAACTTTTGGTTATTGTGAAAATCTTTCTCTGTTCGTTAGCAATCACCCTTTCAGAGTAATCGACCGGTCTGCGAATATTTTATGAGGTTTTTTCAATGGGATGTCAAAAGGCCAAGTGGATGTTATGCATAATCGGGCGATCAAGTTGCGCAAGTGACCCGTTGTAAATATTTTTTCACAAAATGTTCCCGAATCGTCAAGTATCACCACAGAAGACAAGAACATCATTCTAAAAGCTTATTCTACGCAAAAAGTAGGTTCTAAAGGTAATTTTGAGAGTGGAAATCCCGAGGAATGGTATATTTAATTAAGTTAACAGAACAGAAAGACGCCAACGTCATTTTGACAAGAAAATGCTAAACTATTGCCATAAAAAGTTCGCCAATCCAAGAATTAGTACTCTTTCTCGCTTGGTCTTTCGCGTATTGAGCATACTTTTAGTCCATCTGCAACCAAATGAGTCATCCGAGTTATTGTTATGAAAATAGGCAGTTTAATAAAATTACGAAAAAAAAACATATAAAATGAGCGCTTTAGAACATTACCGTACATGGATTGCGCATGCGCAATCATAAAGAAGTGTCATCTTCCTTAATTAAATACATGTGCACGATTACATGGCATTATTTATCAGTGCTTGATCGGGATGTCAATACTGTCAATACTGTCAATACGGTCAATACTGACCGGGCTTTTCATTACTTTCTCACAATGTCAACTCTCGTTACGACGGCCTTTAATAAAACACAACCAATAACGAAACATGAAATAATAATATGATGACAGCATTTTGATCTAATTCAGTTATCAACGTTTCTAAATTGTGAATTTGCTTGTCTCAAATTCATCGACTACTGAGCTACGCCCACGATCAACCGAACAACTACATTTTCGCTTCTGCTAAAGGACAGAAAAGGAACCAAAACTGTAAATGGCAGGAAATCAAAACGTCAAACGTTTTCATAACCCCAACCTTTTTCAATCTGGGATCATAGAGCCCGGGAGTTTGAGCGACGGTAATTCCAAGATTTCGGAAAGCTTCAGTTTCCTTCATCATTCTTGGAAAACCATCTCGAAATTTCCGAAAGCCTATTTTGTTACGTAGCAATATTTTCTTTATTAAAGTTGTCAACCAAGTTGTGTAAGATATGTCGTCTTGTGTTCTGGGTTGACGAGTCAAGTTTAAAATCGTGGATAATCCAAGTGCTTTACATGTGCTTTTATTTCTGCCCTTCTTTCTCTGATTTCGATCGATGAATTTAAGATCTGTTTTTATTATGTTGATACTGATGAAATACAAGGATGTTCCTTTTTAGTAACACCGGGCGCATGCAGTGAAGATATAATTTTCATCTTTCACAAGTGAGAATACAAGTGTCGTCGCGTTATAAGATACACAATTGGCAAACGAAAGGCGAGCTGCTCCTTCATTGTAAGATACTTTGAGCTGTAGCACTAGCATCAAAACAGTGTACTTGTTCTTCCTTTTTAGTGTTTCTTTAGTTACAATTACAAAGATTTGTCTCCTGGAGCGGAGATAAGTCCATAATTCGCTGGGAAACTTAAACCTTTTACAGACTTCAAAAAAGCTGGTAAAATCTCTGTTAAATGTCCACATTTTCTTTGTTAATTATAATCTCTGTAAATTTTACCACATTTTCTTCCTTACGATGACATAAAATGTGCACCAAATCTCAATAAAATCTTTGTAAATTGAAGGAAAATTTTACAGAGATTTTATGTGATAAGTACAAAATGTCTGTAAAATCTCCTTACTTTCTCTGTAAAATTTACACGAGAAAAAATCTCTGTAAATCCATCCATATAAAATCTCAGTGTTATCTCTGTAAAAAGTGAGTGAGGAGAAAGCATGAATGGCTATAAAATGTTCCCAAAAACCCTAAAAGAACTGGAGGGTTAAATTATGTGAAATGTTTTTAAAATGTTGGTGTTTAGTGTACAAAATCTCGGCAAAATGTTCACAATATTTCTGTACATTAAAGCATTTAAAACCTGACAGGAAATGTCAATAAAATGTCTGAAAAACTGGAGGGGTAAAGTATGTGAAATGTTTTTAAAATGTTGGTGTTTTAGTGCACAAAATCTCAGCAAAATGTTTACAATATCTCTGTAAATAATAGCATTTAAAACGTGACGTAAGGCAGGAAATATTAATAAAAAGTGAAATAGATGAAAGGTTAGTCGGTTTTACGTAAACAAAGCACAAGAAAGGAGTTCTAGAGTTTGTGAATGCATAAATTTTTATTTCAAATCTACAAATTATCATGTTTTTACATTACTTTCAAATGCTTACAATAAGTTCAATAAAATAATTCAATTAATAGCATGAGTGACAAATTAATCCTCAATTTTGGCGCAAAATTTCAGCGTTAATTTATAATTTTACATGTCAAATTACTTTGTTGCCATGGCAATTTTTTCTACAGTGCCAAAATCATGTCCAGCTTTGAAAAAAACCCACGTCCTATGAACGTCATTTGTCCAAAATCAAATACTTTTTCTTGCCTTAAGGCTCGTGAAATCATTTGATTTTGGACAAAACGTGTGTGAAATTATTCCCTCATTTCACTCATCACTATTTGATAACCCATATAAATTCAATAAAATAAGAAATAAAATATTCTTGTTCTTTGGCCATTTCAAGTTAATCAAAAAGATAAAACAAACAGCGGCTACAAACATAATGATAAAACGCATTTTACTTTGGACTTGACGTTTTGTATGCTACAACATATATCTTCAGAAGTGACGATTGAACAAATTCAAATATGATATATATAAAATTAAGAAGACTAGTAACTAAAGAGAATAAGATAAAAATAGTAAGATAAATAGATAGCAGTGAAAACTGACCGTTTAATAAAGCCACAGTTTTTCACTTGCCAACGTTTTCGTTTAACGCTGGTTTAAGGTAACGTATTAATAAGGTTTCCTTTATTTTACAATGTAAATCAGAGCTACCATAAATGGTCCCATTTTACGTTGTGACCTGTTTTTACTGCGTGATCTGCAATCGCAGAAGTTTGACTGAACCCATTGAGTGCTTTGAAATTATCTTTTTTACGGTGACGTAAGTGACGTTTCGTTTTACCAATGTACAACTCATTGCAGTCCCAACAAAATGCTTTATAAACAAGTTTGGATTTTTGTGATTTGCACAAACGATCTTTATAAGGCGGCGTGTGACAACATAGACTGGGCAAAGTCTTACAAGCACAATAATAATATTTTGTTCCTTTCATGTCAGCTCTCTCTTCACTAATGTTCCACTTGACGAGATCATGGAAATTGGGATAAATGTATCAATGAGTCTTTACTAATCATTGTTCTTACACTGAATCACTCCCTTCCCATCTTTGATATCAGCCAATTCTGCTTAATCCCTATGGTCAAAAAAGGTATAAACAGTTTTTTTTTTGGCTTAATCTTGAAAACTTGAAACATTTACAGATTTTTAAAAAGTTGGTAAAATCTCTGTTAAATGTCCACATTTTCTTTGTAAATTACAGTCTCTGTAAATTTGCACACTTACAGAGATTTTGTAACTCCATAAAAAGCCGGTAAAATTTACCACATT
>NC_090872.1:36457844-36460344 GCF_036669935.1 Montipora foliosa
CTTGGTCCGTAGGCCCTGACCTCTCTCCCTCCTACTCAGTAAATAAGTACATATCATTGCTTCCTCAAAATATTTTTATTTACATATATATATATACTACACGGTTCAGTGTAAGTATATATATAAACACAGTGTCGATATTAAGTACATGTATAACTTCGGAAGTGATAAAAGAGATGTGTGCCATCTAATTAATTGAGGATTACATCATATGTCGCTATAATCACCTTGTGCACTAATTTCCTGGAATGCCACAAAATTCAGAAGTGTCCAGCCAGAGCAGTCAATTTCTACCTTTTGCATACTTTTCTGATAAATTTCCTCAGAATCTAGAAAGGAACTGCCAATTGAAGATTTGAATGTAATGAAATGACCAGTCTGGCCCTTCATTTCCTACTAATGGCAAGCGCCCAGAGATTTAATCAAGAATTGTATAAATCAACGTACAAATAATTATCTTGATATGTACATTTCAAGAATGAACTCGGTTCAAAGTCCCTATCAAGAAACCTTAAGGTCATGTAATTGCATAGGATAGAACAAAAATAGCCTTGGGTCCTGCAAAAATAAATAAAATTACATTAACACCCGCAGATAAGACACACCTTTTCCCAAAAAATTGTCCCTAGAAATGGGTGTGACTTATCTGCGGGAACATCTGAAAAAGGCTGCTTCTGGTAGCCAGTTTTCCATCTTTGCGTCCAATCTTACGCCTAGTTACTAAGCTACAAACGTTCTGCTCACGGTCTTGTTGTAATGCAAAAACCTATGGAAAAACTGTGTTAAAGGAATTCCTGTCAACAAAACAGGGTGCAGCTTCCATTCATACCATTTTCCAGTTCTTTAATTGTACTAAACACTGTTTGCCAGCATACAACGCCTGGTTGTTAGAAAGCCGATTAACTTAATCCTGGATTAGCGTTAACTTTCGTTTCGTGCTTTCAACTTTATGGTGAAACTTATTGTTTGTTTTTGTTCTTCAAGTTTGACCTCTAATGTAAAGTTTTCCTGAATATTAGCATTGAACAACATTTGGGAAAAGGGAAATAAACTCCTTGGTTCATTTTTAATCTGGGATTAGCATTAATTGGCTTTTGAACAACAGGGCCCAGGTATCTTGATTGAGTCAAAAAATGTCTTGTTTTTGCCAAAAAGCCTTAAATCTTCTAATGTTTCAAACTGGAACATGAAAAGACACTGTTATGGCAAAGAATGTAATATTTTATCAATACTTCAAACAAGTATTGAAATTTCAACCATAATCAATTTTTTTAAATGTACTGCATGCTAAGTTATAAATTACTTTATGTGCCCCACATACCTATAGCCGCTGCTAAATTATTAATAAAGGACAAAATACATTATTTTTTTACTCAAGAACATAAATTTTGTTACTATTATAAATATAAAAGCATTGAGAAAATAAAGACAAAAATATTACAAGTAAACAGTCTATACAATCATGCCAGTGTTTACAAGAGTGCTTTTAGACCGTTCGCTGTAAGTTAATTGAATTACATGGAAGCACACAAAAATGATGTTAACTTTTCTTCGCCATCATGGGAACAAATCGCACAAAAATAACACACATAAGCATAAATTTAGAAACGTTGGTGAACTGTCCTTTTTTAGTCGGGCAAACATGTCTCCAGCCCCCAATTCAAAACAATCCATTCAAGAAACACGGTTCTGCATTCGCATTGATCGAGAGCGTTGACAACAACCTACTTTGTTTCTTCCACAACAATTGCAATCAAATCACTGTACGCTTAAGCCAGGGGAATAAAAAAAATTGTGCTTGGTAAACTACGGGAAAAACTTTTATTTGCAGTCCAGTCACAAAATATTCGTAGCACAATATCCTATGCGAACAAAGTTTATTTGCATGGTAATATATATTCCTTGCAGGCTTGAGTCAATGCAGTCATGTCGGGAGACCCCGGGGAAAAAAGAAATTTGCGGTTGACAAACTACGGTCCACCACCCTGGTAAGGGTCAGTTAGTTATCTACGGTCGAAGCCGTGGCCACTTTGGTGATAAAGCACCGCCTTTGAACGCTGTTTTTTTGCAATATTCACCGCCTGACATTGCTCGCGGGACTGCTATTGCGTCGATGGTGGGTTGAAATGAAATTTCAATCTTTGTCAATTGATTCTGATGTGAAATTGTGACATTCCGGACGGCAAATTATAATAATCATTTGTATTTTGGCTAAGATTCGTTTTTCGGCCAAGGACACGGATAAAGTACCATTGTACTTCGGTACTTTTCTCAGGGAAGTATGGGGCAGGCACAAGACAGTTTCGGATGCTTGCTACGCTGCGTACCTGTTCTCTCGAGAAGAGATCACTAGGGTTTTCTGTTTTTTCTTTCGCTCGAGTTGTTTTTATGACAAAGCTTTTATTTTTTGATGTTTTCCAACACGGTGCTTCGTTTTTATTTTTGAATAATGGAGAGATTTGCTTGGCGATATAAGACCCGGACTGGGATTTGGATAGAC
>NC_090872.1:36470344-36479724 GCF_036669935.1 Montipora foliosa
ACTCTCTCTGGAAGAAGATCATGAGGAGGTGTTCGTGGGTGCTTTTCAGGAGGCAGTGATACAAGAGTTGACAAATGTGGTTGCTCGGGAATTTTTGCCAGCTCACCCTGTCATGTGGGATGGGCGGAACTTGTGTGAAATGGCCTCAGATAGCAAACTTGACAAGTTATCCCTTGCGCAACTAAGAGACATCTGTGCTGACCTTAATATTGATACGAAGGAGATACGGGTCAAGCGCAAGCAGCCATATGTGGAGAAAATAGACGCGTACTGTCAAACTTGCATTTGTAAAGTAACGAAGTGAATGGGTGATGATGTAACTATTGGGCAGGAGGAAATTTGATCTCCTTATCTTAACCCTTTGGCTACTAGGGATTTGGCCGAAAAACACGTTTTGAAGCTAGTTGAGGGGTTTTTTGGTCATTGTCGTGCTGTTTAAGAGCTAAATCTCCCTACAAGCCCGTTCCCAGGTTGTACACTCCGCGGCCTTTTCAACCAGGTGCAAAATAAGCGCTTGCAAAGTTCGGGCATGCGCAGAAAACAAAATTTCGACATGTTTTTGGGTTTAAAAGTAGCACAACACTTTCGACTTTCACTTTTCGCTTTCTCTCCTTCCCTCTCTTTTCGCTTTCTTTGCCTCATTTTTTTTTTGAACTTGCTGGGCATTTGGTAGGCTTTATTTTGGTGGGAAGAGTTTCTGAGAAACCTTTCATCATCTTAGAATTAGGTGCTCAGAAAGGTAGGTGGGTAATGGAGCAAGCTTTTCATGGAGATTTTCAGGTCAGTGTTACATGTTTTTTTGGCCGTTTCTCCAGTTTCCTTGACTCAATTGTGCTCATTCTGGTATAGTTTGAAAGATCTCTTCTCCCTGCACAAGTTAGTGAACAAAGCTGTTCCTGACCGTTAAAAGTGATGACGTCACAAGGGGTAGATGGGACCGTGGATAAAGGTGGACGTATTTGGCCAGATAGTAATCAAAGGGTTAAACTTGAACAGAAATGTTTTCACTGAGAGGAACTCTATATTGACGTCAATAGTCTCAGCCCGGAAAGGCTAGTGAAACGGAATAGCAAGAACAACATGCTGTTGTAATAGAATGGATTTCAAATATCTGTCAGACATGTTGTTTCAGCTTAACTCGCGTTTCTGTTGGCCGAACACTTTCTTTCTTATTGGTTCCCTACCAGGCCTCGGTTGTTCAAAAGGTGGATAACGCTATCCACCGGATAAACCACTATCCAGCGGATAAACACTAGCAAAATCAATTGAGTTATCCCGTAGGTAGCGATTTATCCAGTGGATAGCGCTATCCACCCTTCGAACAACCAGGGCTAGGTAATTAGATTAGCGAACAAATAAGAATGGAGTGGATGTTTTGTTGATAAAGCGTCGTAAATGTCAGTGAGAGGGTGTGCTCTTTGTTTTTGTTTAGTTAACGAATCTAATTGAGACGTAAAACGCACTAGGTTACTTGCTGTCTGCCGCTGATTTTGGTCTCTTGATTGGCTAGTTTCCTTTGCATTAATCACCCTCGCCACGAACTTCCCTTGGCGGCTACACAACTGGTAATGCAAGTGCACGCGTCGGCGAGAGAAGTGCACGAACAAGGATGAAAACCGATCAAACGTTCAGGACAAAATGGATTTTATGAGATGTGTTTATCCCTCATGAAAGCTTCGATTAAGTAAAGGCATATTACAATATAACCTCAAAGTAACAAAAGCGTTGCGACAAACATGGAACCTGCGTCACGTGGCCATACATATTATGGAATGTAAAATTGCGTGACAAAACATTTGCTGTGAATCACTTTATTCTTGTTTATTTCCTACTGTGTTTCCGATTAAAAAGTACGATTTCTAGAAATGCAGGAATCTGTTAATTACACCATGGCACTTCACTGATGTAATTTTTTTAAAGAAAGATTTTCTTTAGTAGGAAATAGATGGTACAGTAAGTTTGGTGAATGACGCGTGTATCAGTTCTTGTGGCGGCAATCTTGAGAGTAAACTTAACTGTCCATTGATCTGAAACATTGCTTCAGAACATTTATATTCCAAGTTAAGCTGCTAATACAGCGGAAAGTAACTGAATTCGAACAGCAGTAACAAGAATTACCAAATTTTCACAAGGTTTCCCTCACTTGTGTTTCACAGCTGCCAGAGCCTTGATTGCATTGGCTAATTGAATATTGACTGATTTCAGCGAACTTGTATCGGGCTGCTCCCCAAGGAAATAAGTTTTACCAAAATATATTTTTTGCTATCATTGAATACATGCCTTTAAGTCGTGAAATTCGAAGTTTCAGCCAATTCTGAATTTTACCGCCTATGTTTATGATTGTTTGAAAATGGGTCGCAATTTGGGATTTTCCAAGTCCGAAATTTCGGCAAATGTTTGAGTTCTCACAAGTAATTTTAAATCGATAGCTATCTGTTTCTATCTGGCCTTAATCATCAGCTTTTTATCTCCCTAATCAAATTACAAAACAAAGAAATGTGTATTTTCTTTTGCGCCTTCACGAGAGTTTTGATTCTATGGCCCTTGATTGAGGCGTCATTTTGGTGATTTTTCCATTTCAGGAGCCGCCTGGAGTTTCTCGAGCTTTTCTCGAAATTAGAAAATTTCCAGAACTTAAAAGTTATATCACGTTTCTTAGGACATCATAGGCTATCTCTGGACAAAAAATGATCGGGGTCAATTTTTTGACTTTGTGCCACATGTCACGCAGTGACAGTGCTCTTGTTGTTGGTCCAATAATTTATAAACATTTTACAGACATTTTATAGAGCTTTACTCAAACACAACTCTGTAAACTATCTGTAAAATAAATTTACAGAGACATTTTATCCATGGGGTAAAAGTGTTAAGGACTGTAAATTTATTATTTACAGACATTTTACGAGGTCTGTAAATGGTCCAAGTTTTCCAGTGATTACCGAATGGGATGCATTAATGAAATGAAAAGTTCTAATTTTTCCGCATTGGTTTTGTCCGGCCAGACCTCAAATACTGTTTAGGACAATGTTGGTGGTATAAGAAAAGGTAACAAACACGAACAAATGTCAATAAAAGCTTTGATAAGTGGTTTAAAAGGGATTTCTTTTGTGGTAAATCACGCGGCTTTTGTAAAAAACGGGTTTCAAAAAAATTTTTAGGTGCTGGGTGATACAAACTACTGATAACTGATCTCCACAACAGTCGTCAAACCTACAATCAACTCAACGCAAAATGGTCCCCCTTCATTGTAAGATATTATGCGCTGTATTACAATTGTTCCGTTCTAAAGTAAGGTTACTGCTAACCTTTTCGGTCTAGAATTTTGCAAAATGTTAGAAAGCTACCATAAGATGGCTCATTATATTTGTTTTCTTGTAAAAAAGAAATTATTTTAAAATGTTTTTTTCTTGCGGAGTTCTTGAAAATTTTGTGTTTTTCGTGTCTGAAATGTTAATCCCCCAAGCTGTTATGAGATGTCAACACTCGTTAACACCCGAACAGTTTGCCGCGGGAATTCATCCGGGCATCTTCATTTTATCGCGTACACACCCGCATTGGCAAGGTGTTAAAAACGTGAACGTGTAAAATCTCTTCTGCCCGAAAAACTCGGGATTAATTTTTCCAGGAATAGCTCCTCTTCAAATGAATTGATAGGATATTAGATTTGTCGGATTTTTTTACGAAATTTGGGCAAAATGATCGTCGGATATTGGTGCACTAAAAAGTGTCGGGCCTTTACGAAATTAGAAAATATTTTTACTTTGACGCGTCTCTGTCGTGTCGCGAAACGGAAAATTGAAGCTCACTGAAGCTGAGCCTTGTCGCCGCCGACAAACCACGAAATGGTTTAAGAGTTACCTGTCTGACCGATGTCAAGTGGTCCGTATTGGCACATCTACATCTGCAACCTCCATATCAACCATGGCGTACCACAGGTCGCAATACTGTCACCACTTTTGTTTTGTATTTACATCAATGATTCCTCCATTCGCTCCACAAGTATGCAATCTCGAGTCCTACGCAGACGACTCTAAGATCTTTTTATCCTTTCCAATCAAAGATGCCGAATCTGCAGAAGGCGTTCTTGAAGAAGATTTAAGACGAGTGGCTGCTTGGTGTTGTAAAAATCAATTATTAATCAACCCAGAAAAGATCAAGTTCCTAAATATTCGGGACACAACAACTACTGCGGAGGCTTCCTAACGAAATCGCGATCTCTTTCTTGGGGAAAGAAATCACACCCGTCTCCAGCGCCAAGGATCTCGGAATAATTCTAAGTAACAACTTAACCTATGACCAAAACATCCATTATATTACCTCATCGTGCATGGCTAAACTTTGTCAAATAAATAGGGTAAAGAACAGTTGATAGGAACAATACGCACGATCATTTCTGCTCTAGTCCTAAGCAAGTTGTTCTATTGCTTACAGTTTGGTCAAATACAACTGCCGTAAACATCAAGAGGGTTCAAGCTGTTCAGAATTTCACGCGCAGAATCATCACAAAAGATCAAGAAATTTGAGCGTTAGGTGAAATCAAAAGGCTACCAGTAAATAAGGATCTTCACTACAGAGACACTCTTAATGACATTTAGGTGCATGAAGGGCCCGGCCCCCCTATACATGTGGGAGTCTTTCCGAAAGCGCTAGTCTATTCACTATCATAACACTAGAAACAGAATCCCTTGATATTCCTGCTTTATAAGACAATGTCCGGCCAGCGACGTTTCCTCTACAGAGGATGTCAACATTTGGAACAATTTAGACAAGGATTTTAAACAGTTATCTTTAATATCATTTTAAAAGAAAGGTGAAAATGCACATGCTATAGAAGTATTTTAAAGACCGGTTTTTATAAATTTATTCATTTATTATCATAATGTGCTTTGCTGTTTAGTATTAATGTATTATGTATGTATATTCGTCATGTTATAAGCTAGAATTGTTGAAATATAGAAATCTCGCGAAAACTTTAATTTTTTTTTTTTTTTGCTTCTTTCATGAAGTGTGGCTTGTATGGAGCTAAGGAAGAGGGGGATCAAGTGAGAAATTATTAATTAAAGGAGTTAAAATATGGTCGTTGATTTTGTTTCTTTCTTCTGTTGATGTATTTGGGCACTTTGTTTCATGGCAAGTGTTAAGAATGCATACAACAGTCTTGACAACTCTCCAATCAAGTTTATTCAGATTCAGGGATATTTCTTGCAAGGGAAGAAGAATTTTACATTCACAGGTTTGAAATTCTGAATGCACTACGCTTCTATTCCTGAAAGAAAATGAAAGGTAGTAAGGATAAGTAGAGTGCGGCAAAAATACATCTTATTATGCTGGAGGTAAAAAGAAGAAATTTGAACTAGTTTGTTTGGATTACAGTCAACGTTTTTTTCTTTATTTTGGAGTCTTGCATCCAGAAAATCTACGCCAGTTTGTTGAAAAACCATGATACGAATAGTATGCTGTTGAATTAAGTTTGTTAAGTCAACCTCGCATGGCATGGCGTGTGGAAAAAAAGAGATTTCACAACTGTGTCCGAAAACAGGATTTAGCTTGTTCATTGTCTGCGCTAATTAAAGAGTGACATGTGATATGTCTCCTGGAGTTGGTTTATTAGGTCTGTTATGAATCGAATAGAATGCTTCCTACAGGGAGAATGGGGAAATCGTAATCGGCATTGGACTTTGTATGGCAAGAATGATCTTACTGTTTAACAGAATACTACGGGTTTAAAAGGGTAACGATCCAAGACAAAATGCGGTTTCTTGGAGAAAATGGTTGATAAAACCAGCACACTGGGGATAAAAAACTGGCAAACCAAAAGCAACTTCACCACAAAATGGTTTCCGTGAGAGTTTGTAGTCATAAAGTACGTTCGCGTTTCTTGTTGGTTGTGTGATCAGCAGCATAACCCAAAGTTGGACATTCACCATCGGCATGTGGTGGCAAAATCCGAAAAGATACCGCAGGTTGGTTCTTGCATGGATATTGCTTTCCACGAACACTTGTTCTGCACCGATGCGATATAGTATTCTGCAGACCTGAGGCGATTCCATCCAATGGTGTTGAAGAAGTCTGTTTAAGAAAACGTAGGGCGAGCGTTCTTCATTTAACCGTTAAATAGCATAGTTACTGGAAACTAACAATTTCCTTTTTAAATTGCGGTTGCAAGATGGGCAATTATTCTTATCTCGCGTACAGAGGCAATTGACCATTTTGCAGTTGTGTGCTTTGTTATCTAGCCGATGAATGAAAGTGAGGCTGGATTTGACCTTGCTTGGATAGAAAGGTCACTGCTTTATGTAAATTGAACTATTTAGCACGAGAAGAACTTCGTTAACATAAGGAGGGAGGAGGAGGGAGGTCTGGTCAGGTCTGTATCCCAACAAGGTCAACTCCAGCCTCACTTTCATTTTAAAGGCCAGGTAACAAGCAAATAGCTATGAAAAAGGTCAATTAATCGATTATGTTACTTGCCACTAGATTACGTTTTACAAAATAAGCTTGTTACGTGTACTTCTTACTTGTCTTTGAGCTTTTATTTGACGAAAGCGGTGGTGTAACTAAACGAAAATGAAAGAATGGGCTTTTTTTTGGAGAGGGGAGGGGAGGCGATGTTGCTACTAAATGGCATAAATATCGGTATATAATGTTTAAGGCAGGGTTGTCTATTTCTTTGTAATCGGTCGATTTCATTTTGTGCTCTTTGGACTATTACAAGTTTTGCAGTTGGAAAAAAATCCAACATTTTATGGCACTTTAAAAAAATTAAACATTACTTACGTACCAAGTAGGTTGGACAGACAACCCGGCTGTAGAGATCCACCGGTTGGAAAGAAGTCAATATGACCAACAGTTTGTGGAGTTCCTACGAATGTTTCATTGGTATGGACGACATCAACACGTTTAGCATCAGTTGGGTCTAAACGAACATCCGGATCCATGTATGAAAAGTAATTGCCTGCGGGATCTAAACCTAAATATTGAGAGTAAAAACGTTCTTTATAATTCATTGCCGTGTTGGAGAAGAGTGTGAAGACAGTACTTGGAACTAACTTTTACTTAGGTTGCACCACAGCCGCCATCTCAATATATATCAAGAGATCACAATGGGTAAAGGCAACGAACGAGTCTGAACGTTGAAAGCTTCTCCACAATGAAGCCAATTTTTTTTGTCTATTCGTTTTGTTGTTCAGGTTTCTTTTTAGACTCGCTTTTACTATCATGTGAGAGTTTCAGAAAAAGAAACAATACCAGAGCAGCGAATGCAGCACGGATGCTCTATAAGTTTGATTTCTTGTTGATAAGCCCGGAAAATCTCGGCAATGTAATAACTAAGCCATAAAATACGAGAACAACTGCGAACGAAAACTAGTGATTAAGCTATATCTAGTCGGGAAATTTGAGTGCCCCTGTTTGAGTGGTTTTTGTCACCACAATCGTGCCTCTTTCATTTCCTCATTCAATGCGGTGAAGCTCAGTTAACTGTAATACGACCAAGAACATTATTACTCTCTCGAAGACGCTTCCCAGGGTATCCGTGCAATTGCAGCGCCAAGGCTGAATCCAATAAAAGTAGAAATTGTCAGGCAACTTTCTGGAACCACCGTTGTAATTAATTATGAGCTTTATCAGTTCAGCCGCCTGTGCCCCAAACTAATCGAGTGTGTCCTGAGGACTGCTCGTACAGAGATTTCGAACCACCGGACCAATACACTCCGATAACGTTGCAATCTTCATCGCTCTAGGAAGCGCATCTTTTAGTCTGTTATCCCCAATGTTATGCCCAGGTCCATCCTCTATTTTGAAAATAGACAAAAGTATAGTCGAAAGGTAAAGAATTGATATTTAAAAAAACTAGTAGTAGTGTTTTTAGACACGCATGAACATACATGTGTGGCGATGCACTTATAAATTTTCAATTACGAAAAAGAAAATAGGCTTAGTCATGTAGACTTGAGAACAAAAAAGCATGGGAATAGTGTGAGCCAAGTCAGAATGGTCTGTGTATCATGCAAAGACAATATTTTTACGAGATAAAAAGGTTACTTGATTGAAGACAGACTCAGCTATGCGAGGATACGTATTCAGGTGATCGGGCCTATAAGGGCTAAGGAAACAAAGGTAACTGTCCGAAAAACTGCTAAACACTTAGATAAGCTGTTATATCACATAGTTGTTGGATTTGTTTTTCACGGGTTTCTCGAATCTGATGTCCGTGGTGATATCATGCAAATTCACCATCAAGGAAGCAAACGTAAGGAAACGAATATGACATTCGCAGACATTGAAATATATAGTTCGCAATCCGGTATTCAGGATACAAGATAAAAGTGCCAACTGTTTTTAAAGTGGTACGCTACCTTTTTTAGGTATGCATCTTAATCACTCATAAATTAGAAACAGAGATCGTAATGGTTTCTGTATTCAACTCCGATTTCCTCCGAGACCGAAATCGCAAAACCTCTCTGGCTTTGCAGGATGAGCATTCCAATATCAGCAAATCTAAAAAGACACATGTTACGCGACATGATTTCAGTTATCTTGTATTGGATAACAGGCTAATTAACAATTAATTAGTTTTTCAAAGAAAAGTTCAACTACAACAAATGAAAGAGCAATGGCACAATGACGCTTTTAAACTTAAATAGCGCCGATATAAAGGGGAAAAGTAGACAGAGGTTAAAAAAATAAACTTTATTTTTCAGTGTTAAATTTGTACCTTGATTACGATTTTATTACTTTTAAATTGTTGCGGAAAACATGATTATTGGAATGCTGTACAAATTATTTAACTTTAAGAGCTAAATGATGAAACCCCCAGTCGAATAGGAAGCTGTAATCGATCGTATTCTTATTTTTTTCGATTAATTAGTGTCCACCGACGATGTCATGAACTACAGGGACCCAAGGAATTTTAACGGTCTTTCTCCGTGACACTTTGTATATTTGGCGAAATAATCAAGAATTTGGAGACTAATTTGGTCATAAAATTGTTCATTGTCGTTGCACTGCAACCTGGCTTGATAATTATCTTCTGTCTACTAGAACGTCGTTCAACATACCTGTACAGCAATGGCAGATAAGAAGGGTCTTTTTAAAAATGTCCCAAAAATTCGACATTTTAACAGTTGTTTCAAGGTCCATATCGTAAATCAAGTGGGCCCCCCCGTAAGTACTTTGTTGCATTCGCCTGTGAACAGACAGACAAATTTTGTGTTGATTGTCTCAGGAGCTTGAGGAAGCCACATTCATCACATTTACAAATGGCGGATGAGTGGGCTGAAAAATCCCGTACTTTTATTAGCAGACTTTTACTCTTGCCTAAGAAAGCTGGGGGAAGACAGAAAGCAAAGAAACGTAGAACTCCCTTGTCAGTAGTGATC
>NC_090872.1:36486592-36494092 GCF_036669935.1 Montipora foliosa
TCAGTTTCCTTCATCATTCTTGGACTGAAAACCATCTTCCCCGAAATTTCCGAAAGAGCCTATTTTGTGTTACGTAGCAATATGTTCTTTATTAAAGTTGTCCAACCAAGTTGTGTAAGATATGTTCCCCGTCTTGTGTTTCTGTGGTTGACGAGTCAAGTTTAAAATCGTGGATAATCCAAGTGCTTTACATGTGGCTTTTTATTTCTCTGCCGCTTCTTTCTCTTTTCGATCGATGAATATTTAAGATCTGTTTTTATTATGTTGCATACTGATGAAATCACAAGGATGTTCCTTTTTTAGTAACACCGGGCGCATGCCAGTGAAGATTATAATTGTTCATATCATCTTTTCACAAGTGAGGAATACCAAGTGTGTCGTCGCGTTATAAGATCACAACATTGGCACATAACGAAAGGCGAGCTGGGCTAGCCTTCATTGTAAGATACTTGAAGCTGTTAGCACTAAGGGGGCCATCACAACAGTGTACTTGTTATCGTCCGTTTTAGTGTTTCTTTATTTTACAATTACAAAGATTTGTCTCCTGGAGCGGAGTAGATAAGTCCATAATTCCGCTGCGCGGAAACTTAAACGCTTTTACCTACTTCAAAAAAAGCTGGTAAAATCTCTGTTAAATGTCCACGAGTTTTCTTGTTAATTATAACTCTCTGTAAATTTTACCACATTTTTCTCGATCCTTACGATGACATAAAATGTGCACGCAAATCCCCCCCTTCAATAAATCTTGGTAAATTGAAGGAAAATTTTACAGAGATTTTATGTGATAAGTACAAAATGTCTGTAAAATTCTCCTTACGTTTCTCTGTAAAATTTACACGAGAAAAAAATCCTGACTGTAAATCCATCCATATAAATCTCAGTGTTAATCGCTCTGTAAAAAGGACGTGCAAGAGTGAGGAGAAAGCATGAATGGCATATAAAATGTTCCCAAAAAACCCTAAAAGAACTGGAGGTTGGTTAATTATGTGAAATGTTTTTAAAATGTTGGTGGGTTTAGTGTAACAAAATCTTCGGCAACAATGTTTCACAATATTCTGTACATTAAAGCATTTAAAACTGACAGGAAATGTCAATAAAATGTCTTGAAAAACTGGAGGGCGTAAGTATGTGAAATGTTTTTAAAATGTGGATGTTTTAGTGCAACAAAATCTCAGCAACACAGGTTTACAATATCTCTGGTAAATAATAGCAATTCATAAAACGTGACGTAGAGGCAGGAAATTTAATAAAAAGTGAAAATAGATTGAAAGGTTAGTCGCGTGTTTTACGTAAACATAAGCACAAGAAAAGGTAGTTCCAGAGTTTATGTGAATGCATAATTTTTATTTCAAAACTCTACAAATTACTCATGTTTTTGACATTACTTTCAAATGCTTGCAAGAAGTTCAATAAAATAATTCAATTAATAACAATGAAAGCCTGATCAAATTAATCCTCAATTTTTGGCGCAAAATTTCAAGGCGTTAATTTTATAATTTTAACATGTCAAAATTCCGTTGTTTCCATGGCAATTTTTTCTACAGTGCCAAAATCATGTCCAGCTTTGAAAAAACCCACGGTACCTAATGCAACGGTTTCACTTTGTCCCAAATACAAATACTTTAGTTCTTGCCTTAAGGCTCGTGAAATCATTGATTTTGGACAAAACGTGTTGTGAAATTATTCCCTCATTTCACCTCATCACGTATTTGATAACCCATATAAATTCAATAAATAAGAAATAAACATATTCTTGTTCTTTGGCCAATTTCAAGTGAATCAAAAAGATTAAAACAAACAGCGGCTGTACAAACATACATGATAAAACGCATTTTACTTTTGACATTGACGTTTTTGTATGCTCCAACAACATATATCTTCAGATGAAGTGACGATTTGAACAAATTCAAATATGATATATATAAAAATTAAGAAGGACCTAGTAACTAAAGAGAAATAAGATAAAAATAGTAAGATAAAATAGATAGCAGTGAAAACTGACCGTTTAATAAAGCCACAGTTTTTGCACATTTGCCAACGGTTTTTCGTTTAACTGCTGGTTTAAGGTAACGTATTACTAAGGTTTCCTTTATTTTACAATTGTAAATCAAGGAGCTACCACTAATGGGTCCCATTTTTACGTTGTGACCTGTTTTTACTGCGTGATCTGCAATCGCAGAAGTTCGACTGAACCCATCTTGAGTGCTTTGAAAGTTATCGTTGTTTACGGTGAAGTAAGTGGACGGTTTCGTATTTAATAACCAATGTACAACTCATTTTGCATTCCCACAAAATGCTTTATAAACAAGTTTGGATTTTTTTGTGATTTGCACAGAACGATCTTTATAAGGCGGTACATCTGTGTCGTGGACAACATAGACTGGGCAAAGTCTTACAATGCACAATAATAAATTTTTTTTTCCATTTCATATGTCGAGCTCTCTCTTCAGCTAATGTTCCACTTGACGATGATCATGGAAATTGGGAGTAAATGTATCCATGAGTCTTTACTAACCATTGTTCTTACACTGAATCACCTTCCCTCCCTTACCCATCTTGATATCAGCCAAATTCTGGCTTAATCCCTATGCGTCAAAAAAGGTATAATAACAGGTTTTTTGGTCTTAATCTTGAAAACTTGAAACATTTACAGACCTTTTTAAAACAGTTTGGTTAAAAACTTCTCGATGTTTAAATGTCCACATTGGTTCTTTGTAAAGAAGTTACAAGTGCTCTGCCGTAAAACTTGTGCTACAAGAGATCTTTACACCGGGAGTGTTTTGTAACGTCCATCAAAACAGCCGGATAAAACGTTTACCACAAGTTTTCGTCCTTATCAGTAGACATTAAAATGTGGACCAACAAAATCTCAATAAAATCTAGGTGTAAGATGGAAGGAAAAACAGTTTACAGAGATTTTATGCGAATAACTACCTTACAAAATAGGTCCCCGGGTACAATCTCTTTACTTTCTGCTGTAGACTAACGATTTACAGCACCGGCGAGGGAAGGGGCAGATAACACACTTTACTTCCCGATGGACAACTTTGATTTACACACCAGTATGCAACAGGGACCTAAGGACTGTGAATTCCAAATCGTCGTAACTATAGTACAACACATACCGATAGGCATTTTATAGGTTGCAACCCCGGATGTTGTCGAATCCTTTGATAAACCGAACTTGCCGACAGTGCAACATGCAAGGGACTAAGATTCAACAGTTTCCCACATAATTTAATTAGGTGTAAAAATTATTGTTCTGACACTCAAAAAAAAAAAAAACTTTGACCGTGGGCTTTACGAGTTCCAAGAAAACATTTGGTAACTTAGACAGCGACACGCCACATGATTGAAATTAAAGCGCCAACACTTTACCAGAAACATTTATATTTGAGGACAATGCGCACCAAACGCGGGGAGCGTCGTAAATATCTTTGTAGGAGGATGTTTCGATTTATAGACATTTTTTGCAAGATTTTATAAAGTCCCTGATACAATTTCAAGTATTTCCTGCTTGTTAGTAGCTACTCAAGTAAATTTGTAAACATTTTACAGACATTTTATAGCAGCTTGTACTTCAACAAAAACTCTGTAAAATATATGTAAAATAAATTTACAGAGATTTTATTATTTATGGTGCGTAAAAGTGTTCTTAAAGTCTGTAAATTTAATTATTTACAGACATTTTTAATGAAGTCTGTGTAAATATGGGTCCAGAATTTCCACGTGAATCCCTATGGGCAAAAAAGGTAATAAACACAATAGTTCACCTCATTGAAACTATTGACTTGGTAGTGGATGATGTCATCAGGTTCTAATATGCAAATTTTCCTGATTTCTCAAACAGAAAAATATCCCCCAAAGAAACACAAAATGCACATGAATTATGACTATAATCTCTACTGAATTTTGCCAAAATTTTTTGAAATGTGGACTAAAAATTCCGAGAACTACCAAAACAGTTTGATCATAGTACCACTACGAACCTAACCTGTACAACTCCTTTATACAGCTACAAAATTTTGTCACACAACAGTAACGCAAGGTTAAAGCTTTCCACGAAATATAAGCAAAAGTATCACGGTATTTAATTGCTAGGCTTAAGGACAATCTTTGGTACCCTGGCGCCACTACTCTTTTAAAACAGTTCCCGCTCGCTCATTCAAACCCGTATATTCAGTCCATATGGTCTCGTCCCCCGCTTGGGGCCAAGCCGCGAAATGCACATTTAGAACAAAATCGTTCATATTTACAAATAAAAGGCGGGCTTCTTCGTCTTAATGTATTTTTCTGATTATACATATCACAGTGCTCCTCTTTTTGCTTGTTCGGGAATTCTACCCGATAAAAATGCTTTACTTCAAATTGGTTTCCTCTCTGTTACACGACGTCGAAAATCATTGTTCCCTCCCAATATTTCTGAACTTTTTACTCGCTCTGAACAGGTTCATTCCTATCCTACTCGTTTCTCAGTTGCTGGAAGCTTCTACTAAAGAGGCGAGAACAAATCATCAGTTCTTTTTCCAGAGTTGGTGCGAAAATATGGAATGGCCTCCACCCTGAACTTCGTGAGCTAAGAAAGGCACTTTTTAAATGCAAGCTGACTCACCTACTTTTGAAAATTCTTGAAACTGAGGAGATGAATGTTGATATGCGCTACATTGATCTTTCTAGTTTTTGCTTGTATGTTAAGTAATCAGCTTCCTTTTCGACCCGTTAAGAGTCTTTTTCCCTTATTTTCCTCTCAGGCTAACGCAATTTATATGTAGCAGGATTAGTTATAACAATTATTTCTATTATTTATTATTTATTTTTATTTACTTGTTTATTTATTTATTTATGTGTTGTGTGTGCGTGTGTGTGTGAGAGCTTATTAATTATACAATGTCAGTTTTAGTAGCCCGCCTAGAATTATAGCTCTGCTAACTGGGACTACAAAGGCCTTTTTCACTATTGTTAAATAAAGTGTCTGTTGTTGTTGGAGATAACCTTCGTTTCATATTTTGGAATAACTTTTTTCTTTAGAAAACAGGTCTTTTCCCAACAGGATCACTGAGGCTTCCTTACTGTAGATTTGCCTTTGAAAATAGTAATGTCACTAAGTTTTTTAGCTGGCAGCTAAAAATAATAGGGCTGCTTTAGATGCAATTGTTGGTGAAATCTGAAAGAGACCATGGCATCTGCATCAATAAATATATATACATGCTACAAACAATAATATTATAAATTATTATATGGCGTGTGGCCCCGCGAGCATTTTGATGCAAAACCATATGAAAAAGTTCCTGTATGAGGGCCGTACGCCTGTGGCCCTGCTAGGTACACGTCAGCCCAGCAACATTGAAAGTTCAAGCAAAATCTGATAGACCAAAAGCAAGGCAAACAAATATCCTAATGACCAGTTCTATTCAGCTCTTATCGAACAAAACAAATCTATGTCCTTGGAGAAAAATAAGGATCATAAGATTATAATAAAAGGCTTATTGACTGAGTTTAGGTGGGCTGGACGGGAAAATATTGGCCCTCGGTCATGGTACACGGACCTCGCTGCGCTTGGTCCGTAGGCCCTGACCTCTCTCCCTCCTACTCAGTAAATAAGTACATATCATTGCTTCCTCAAATATTTTATTTACATATATATATATACTACACGGTTCAGTGTAAGTATATATATAAACACAGTGTCGATATTAGTACATGTATAACTTCGGAAGTGATAAAAGAGATGTGTGCCATCTAATTAATTGAGGATTACATCATATCTCGCTATAATCAACCTTGTGCACTAATTTCCTGGAATGCCACAAAATTCAGAAGTGTCCAGCCAGAGCAGTCAATTTCTACCTTTTGCATACTTTTCTGATAAATTTCCTCAGAATCTAGAAAGGAACTGCCAATTGACGATTTGAATGTAATGAATGACCAGTCTGGCCCTTCATTTCCTACTACTGGCAAGCGCCCAGAGATTTAATCAAGAATTGTATAAATCAACGTACAAATAATTATCTTGATATGTAATTTCAAGAATGAACTCGGTTCAAAGTCCCTATCAAGAAACCTTAAGGTCATGTAATTGCATCGGATAGAACAAAAATAGCCTTGGGTCCTGCAAAATAAATAAAATTACATTAACACCCGCAGATAAGACACACCTTTTCCAAAAAATTGTCCCTAGAAATGGGTGTGACTATCTGCGGGAACATCTGAAAAGGCTGCTTCTGGTAGCCAGTTTTCCATCTTTGCGTCCAATCTTACGCCTAGTTACTAAGCTACAAACGTTCTGCTCACGGTCTTGTTGTAATGCAAAAACCTATGGAAAAACTGTGTTAAAGGAATTCCTGTCAACAAAACAGGGTGCAGCTTCCATTCATACCATTTTCCAGTTCTTTAATTGTACTAAACACTGTTTGCCAGCATACCTAACGCCTGGTTGTTAGAAAGCGATTAACTTAATCCTGGATTAGCGTTAACTTTCGTTTCGTGCTTTCAACTTTATGGTGAAACTTATTGTTTGTTTTTTGTTCTTCAAGTTTGACCTCTAATGTAAAGTTTTCCTGAATATTAGCATTGAACAACATTTGGGAAAAGGGAAATAAACTCCTTGGTTCATTTTTAATCTGGGATTAGCATTAATTGGCTTTTGAACAACAGGGCCCAGGTATCTTGATTGAGTCAAAAAATGTGTCTTGTTTTTGCCAAAAAAGCCTTAAATCTTCTAATGTTTCAAAACTGGAACATGAAAAGACACTGTTATGGCAAAGAATGTAATATTTTATCAATACTTCAAACAAGTATTGAAATTTCAACCATAATCAATTTTTTTTAAATGTACTGCATGGTAAGCTTATAAATTACTTTATGTGCCCCACATACCTATAGCCGCTGCTAAATTATTAATAAGGACAAAATACATTATTTTTTTACTCAAGAACATAAATGTTGTTACTATTATAAATATAAAAGCATTGAGAAAATAAAGACAAAAATATTACAAGTAAACAGTCTATACAATCATGCCAGTGTTTACAAGAGTGCTTTTAGACCGTTCGCTGTAAGTTAATTTGAATTACATGGAAGCACACAAAAATGATGTTAACTTTTCTTCGCCATCATGGGAACAAATCGCACAAAAATAACACACATAAGCATAAATTTAGAAACGTTGGTGAACTGTCCTTTTTTAGTCGGGCAACATGTCTCCAGCCCCCAATTCAAAACAATCCATTCAAGAAACACGGCTCTGCATTCGCATTGATCGAGAGCGTTGACAACAACCTACTTTGTTTCTTCCACAACAATTGCAATCAAATCACTGTACGCTTAAGCCAGGGGAATAAAAAAAATTGTGCTTGGTAAACTACGGGAAAAACTTTTATTTGCAGTCCAGTCACAAAATATTCGTAGCACAATATCCTATGCGAACAAAGTTTATTTGCATGGTAATATATATTCCTTGCAGGCTTGAGTCAATGCAGTCATGTCGGGAGACCCCGGGGA
>NC_090872.1:36506592-36524092 GCF_036669935.1 Montipora foliosa
AATAGATGGTACAGTAAGTTTGGTGAATGACGCGTGTATCAGTTCTTGTGGCGGCAATCTTGAGAGTAAACTTAACTGTCCATTGATCTGAAACATTGCTTCAGAACATTTATATTCCAAGTTAAGCTGCTAATACAGCGGAAAGTAACTGAATTCGAACAGCAGTAACAAGAATTACCAAATTTTCACAAGGTTTCCCTCACTTGTGTTTCACAGCTGCCAGAGCCTTGATTGCATTGGCTAATTGAATATTGACTGATTTCAGCGAACTTGTATCGGGCTGCTCCCCAAGGAAATAAGTTTTACCAAAATATATTTTTTGCTATCATTGAATACATGCCTTTAAGTCGTGAAATTCGAAGTTTCAGCCAATTCTGAATTTTACCGCCTATGTTTATGATTGTTTGAAAATGGGTCGCAATTTGGGATTTTCCAAGTCCGAAATTTCGGCAAATGTTTGAGTTCTCACAAGTAATTTTAAATCGATAGCTATCTGTTTCTATCTGGCCTTAATCATCAGCTTTTTATCTCCCTAATCAAATTACAAAACAAAGAAATGTGTATTTTCTTTTGCGCCTTCACGAGAGTTTTGATTCTATGGCCCTTGATTGAGGCGTCATTTTGGTGATTTTTCCATTTCAGGAGCCGCCTGGAGTTTCTCGAGCTTTTCTCGAAATTAGAAAATTTCCAGAACTTAAAAGTTATATCACGTTTCTTAGGACATCATAGGCTATCTCTGGACAAAAAATGATCGGGGTCAATTTTTTGACTTTGTGCCACATGTCACGCAGTGACAGTGCTCTTGTTGTTGGTCCAATAATTTATAAACATTTTACAGACATTTTATAGAGCTTTACTCAACACAACTCTGTAAACTATCTGTAAAATAAATTTACAGAGACATTTTATCCATGGGGTAAAAGTGTTAAGGACTGTAAATTTATTATTTACAGACATTTTACGAGGTCTGTAAATGGTCCAAGTTTTCCAGTGATTACCGAATGGGATGCATTAATGAAATGAAAAGTTCTAATTTTTCCGCATTGGTTTTGTCCGGCCAGACCTCAAATACTGTTTAGGACAATGTTGGTGGTATAAGAAAAGGTAACAAACACGAACAAATGTCAATAAAAGCTTTGATAAGTGGTTTAAAAGGGATTTCTTTTGTGGTAAATCACGCGGCTTTTGTAAAAAACGGGTTTCAAAAAAATTTTTAGGTGCTGGGTGATACAAACTACTGATAACTGATCTCCACAACAGTCGTCAAACCTACAATCAACTCAACGCAAAATGGTCCCCCTTCATTGTAAGATATTATGCGCTGTATTACAATTGTTCCGTTCTAAAGTAAGGTTACTGCTAACCTTTTCGGTCTAGAATTTTGCAAAATGTTAGAAAGCTACCATAAGATGGCTCATTATATTTGTTTTCTTGTAAAAAAGAAATTATTTTAAAATGTTTTTTTCTTGCGGAGTTCTTGAAAATTTTGTGTTTTTCGTGTCTGAAATGTTAATCCCCCAAGCTGTTATGAGATGTCAACACTCGTTAACACCCGAACAGTTTGCCGCGGGAATTCATCCGGGCATCTTCATTTTATCGCGTGTTGAGTTCGCCATTTATTTGTACACACCCGCATTGGCAAGGTGTTAAAACGTGAACGTGTAAAATCTCTTCTGCCCGAAAACTCGGGATTAATTTTTCCAGG
Organism: Montipora foliosa; assembly: GCF_036669935.1. NCBI lineage: Eukaryota > Metazoa > Cnidaria > Anthozoa > Scleractinia > Acroporidae > Montipora > Montipora foliosa. The sequence goes on from NC_090872.1 coordinate 36,508,298, forward strand.
AATAGCTCCTCTTCAAATGAATTGATAGGATATGTAGATTTGTCGGATTTTTACGAAATTTGGGCAAAATGATCGTCGGATATTGGTGCACGAAAAAGTGTCGGGCCTTTACGAAATTAGAAATATTTTTACTTTGACGCGTCTCTGCGTGTCGCGAAACGGAAAATTGAAGCTCACTGAAGCTGAGCCTTGTCGCCGCCGACAAAACCACGAAATGGTTTAAGAGTTACCTGTCTGACCGATGTCAAGTGGTCCGTATTGGCACATCTACATCTGCAACCTCCCTATCAACCATGGCGTACCACAGGTCGCAATACTGTCACCACTTTTGTTTTGTATTTACATCAATGATCCTCCATTCGCTCCACAAGTATGCAATCTCGAGTCCTACGCAGACGACTCTAAGATCTTTTTATCCTTTCCAATCAAAGATGCCGAATCTGCAGAAGGCGTTCTTGAAGAAGATTTAAGACGAGTGGCTGCTTGGTGTTGTAAAAATCAATTATTAATCAACCCAGAAAAGATCAAGTTCCTAATATTCGGGACACAACAACTACTGCGGAGGCTTCCTAACGAAATCGCGATCTCTTTCTTGGGGAAAGAAATCACACCCGTCTCCAGCGCCAAGGATCTCGGAATAATTCTAAGTAACAACTTAACCTATGACCAAAACATCCATTATATTACCTCATCGTGCATGGCTAAACTTTGTCAAATAAATAGGGTAAAGAACAGTTGATAGGAACAATACGCACGATCATTTCTGCTCTAGTCCTAAGCAAGTTGTTCTATTGCTTACAGTTTGGTCAAATACAACTGCCGTAAACATCAAGAGGGTTCAAGCTGTTCAGAATTTCACGCGCAGAATCATCACAAAAGATCAAGAAATTTGAGCGTTAGGTGAAATCAAAAGGCTACCAGTAAATAAGGATCTTCACTACAGAGACACTCTTAATGACATTTAGGTGCATGAAGGGCCCGGCCCCCCTATACATGTGGGAGTCTTTCCGAAAGCGCTAGTCTATTCACTATCATAACACTAGAAACAGAATCCCTTGATATTCCTGCTTTATAAGACAATGTCCGGCCAGCGACGTTTCCTCTACAGAGGAGTCAACATTTGGAACAATTTAGACAAGGATTTTAAACAGTTATCTTTAATATCATTTTAAAAGAAAGGTGAAAATGCACATGCTATAGAAGTATTTTAAAGACCGGTTTTTATAATTTTATTCATTTATTATCATAATGTGCTTTGCTGTTTAGTATTAATGTATTATGTATGTATATTCGTCATGTTATAAGCTAGAATTGTTGAAATATAGAAATCTCGCGAAAACTTTAATTTTTTTTTTGTTTTGCTTCTTTTTCGACATGAAGTTGTGGCTTGTATGGAGCTAAGGAAGAGGGGGATCAAGTGAGAAATTATTAATTAAAGGAGTTAAAATATGGTCGGTTGATTTTGTTTCTTTCTTCTGTTGATGTATTTGGGCAATTTGTTTCATGGCAAGTGTTAAGAATGCATACAACAGTCTTGACAACTCTCCAATCAAGTTTATTCAGATTCAGGGATATTTCTTGCAAGGGAAGAAGAATTTTACATTCACAGGTTTGAAATTCTGAATGCACTACGCTTCTATTCCTGAAAGAAAATGAAAGGTAGTAAGGATAAGTAGAGTGCTGCAAAAATACATCTTATATGCTGGAGGTAAAAAGAAATTTGAACTAGTTTGTTTGGATACAGTCAACTCTTTTTCTTTATTTTGGAGTCTGCATCAGAAAATCTACGCCAGTTTGTTGAAAAACCATGATACGAATAGTATGCTGTTGAATTAAGTTTGTTAAGTCAACCTCGCATGGCATGGCGTGTGGAAAAAAGAGATTTCACAACTGTTCCGAAAACAGATTAGCTTGTTCATTGTTGGCTAATTAAAGAGTGACAATGTGATATGTCTCCTGGAGTTTATAGGTCTGTTATGATCGAATAGAATGCATTCCTACAGGAGAATGGGAAATCGTAATCGGCATTGGCTTTGTATGGCAGAATGATCTTACTGTTTAACAGAATACTACGGGTGTAAAAGGGTAACGATCCAAGACAAATGCGGTTTCTTGGAGAAAATGTGATAAACCACACACTGGAAAAACTGCCAAACCAAAAGCAACTCACCACAAAATGGTTCGTGAGAGTTTGTAGTCATAAAGTACGTTCCGTTCTTGTTGGTTTGATCAGCAGCATAACCCAAAGTTGGACATTCACCATCGCATGTGGTGCAAAATCCTAAAAGATACCGCAGGTTGGTCTTGCATGGATATGCTTTCCACGAACACTTGTTCTGCACCGATGCTATATAGTATTCTGCAGACCTGAGGTGATTACATCCAATGGTGTTGAAGACGTCTGTTTAAGAAAATGTAGGGAGAGCGTTCTTCATTTAACCGTTAAATAGCATAGTTACTGGAAACTAACAATTTCCTTTTTAAATTGCGGTTGCAAGATGGGCAATTATTCTTATCTCGCGTACAGAGGCAATTGACCATTTTGCAGTTGTGTGCTTTGTTATCTAGCCGATGAATGAAAGTGAGGCTGGAGTTGACCTTGCTTGGATAGAAAGGTCACTGCTTTATGTAAATTGAACTATTTAGCACGAGAAGAACTTCGTTAACATAAGGAGGGAGGAGGAGGGAGGTCTGGTCAGGTCTGTATCCCAACAAGGTCAACTCCAGCCTCACTTTCATTTTAAAGGCCAGGTAACAAGCAAATAGCTATGAAAAAGGTCAATTAATCGATTATGTTACTTGCCACTAGATTACGTTTTACAAAATAAGCTTGTTACGTGTACTTCTTACTTGTCTTTGAGCTTTTTATTTGACGAAAGCGGTGTTTTAACTAAACGAAAATGAAAGAATGGGCTTTTTTTGGAGAGGGGAGGGGAGGCGATGTTGCTACTAAATGGCATAAATATCGGTATATAATGTTTAAGGCAGGGTTGTCTATTTCTTTGTAATCGGTCGATTTCATTTTGTGCTCTTTGGACTATTACAAGTTTTGCAGTTGGAAAAAAATCCAACATTTTATGGCACTTTAAAAAAATTAAACATTACTTACGTACCAAGTAGGTTGGACAGACAACCCGGCTGTAGAGATCCACCGTTTGGAAAGAAGTCAATATGACCAACAGTTTGTGGAGTTCCTACGAATGGTTCATTGGTATGGACGACATCAACACGTTTAGCATCAGTTGGGTCTAAACGAACATCCGGATCCATGTATGAAAAGTAATTGCCTGCGGGATCTAAACCTAAATATTGAGAGTAAAAACGTTCTTTATAATTCATTGCCGTGTTGGAGAAGAGTGTGAAGACAGTACTTGGAACTAACTTTTACTTAGGTTGCACCACAGCCGCCATCTCAATATATCTCAAGAGATCACAATGGGTAAAGGCAACGAACGAGTCTGAACGTTGAAAGCTTCTCACAATGAAGCCAATTTTTTTTCTTCGTTTGTTGTTTCAGGTTTCTTTTAGACTCGCTTTACTATCATGTGAGAGTTTCAGAAAAAGAAACACTACAGAGCAGCGAATGCAGCACTGATGTCTATAAGTTTGAATTTCTTGTGATAAGCCGAAAATCTAGGCATGTAATAACTAGCCATAAAATACGATAACAACTGCGAACGAAAACTAGTAATTAAGCTATATCTAGTCGGGAATTTGAGTGCCATGTTTGAGTGGTTTTTGTCACCAAAATCGGCCTTTTCATTTCCTCATTCACTGAGTGAAGCTCAGTTACCTGTAATACGACCAAGAACCATATTACTCTCTCGAAGACGCCTTCCAGTGTATCCGGCAATTTGAGCGCCAAGGCTGAATCCAATAAAGTAGAAATTGTCAGCCAACTTTCTGGAACCACCGTTGTAATTAATTATGAGCTTTATCAGTTCCGCAGCCTGTGCCCCAACTAATCGAGTGTTTCCTGAGGACTGCTCGTACAGAGATTTCGAACCACCGGACCAATCCACTACGATAACGTTGCAATCTTCTCGCTCTAGAAGCGCATCTTTTAGTCTGTATCCCCAATTGTTATGCCCAGGTCCATCCTCTATTTGAAAAATAGACAAAAGTATAGTCGAAAGGTAAAGAATTGATATTTAAAAAAACTAGTAGTAGTGTTTTTAGACACGATGAACATACATGTGTGGCGATGCACTTATAAATTTTCAATTACGAAAAAGAAAATAGGCTTGTCATGTAGACTTGAGAAGAAAAAGCATGGGAATAGTGTGAGCCAAGTCAGAATGTTCTGTGTATCATTCAAAGACCATATTTTTACGAGATAAAAAGGTCTTGAAGACTCAGCTATGCGAGGATACGTATTCAGTTGATCGGGCCTATAAGTGCTAAGGAAACAAAGGTACTGTCCGAAAACTGCTAAAACCTTAGATAAGCTGTTATCAAATAGTTGTTGGAATTTTTTTTCACGGGTTCTTCGATCTGATGTCCGTGGTGATATCATGCAAATTCACATCAAGGAAGCAAACGTAAGGAAACGAATATGACATCGCAGACATTGAATATATATTTCGCAATCCGGTATTCAGGATACAAGATAAAATTGCCACTTGTTTTTAAAGTGGTACGCTACCTTTTTTTAGGTATGCATCTTAATCACTCATAAATTAGTAACAGAGATCTTAATGGTTTCTGTATTCAACTCCGATTTCCTCCGAGACCGAAATCGAAAACCTCTCTGGCTTTGCAGGATGAGCATTCCATATCAGCAAATCTAAAAGACACATGTACGCGACTGATTTCAGTTATCTTGTATTGGATAACAGGCTAATTAACAATTAATTAGTTTTTCAAAGAAAGTTCAACTACCACAAATGAAAGAGAGCAATGCCCAATGACGCTTTAAACTTAAATAGCGCCGATATAAAGGGAAGTAGCCCAGAGGTAAAAAAAATAAACGTTATTTTCAGTGTTAAATTTGTACCTTGATTACGATTTTATTACTTTTAAATTGTTGCGAAAACATGATTCTTGGAATGATGTCCAAATATTTAACTTTAAGAGCTAAATGATGAAACCAGTCGAAAGGAAGCTGAATCGATGTATTCTATATTTTTTTCGATTAATTAGTGTCCAAAGACGCTGTATGAACTACAGTGACCAAGGAATTTTAACGTTTTCTCCGTGAACTTTGTATATTTGGCGAAATAAATCAAGATATTGGAGACTAATTTTGTCATAAAATGTCATTGTCGTGCACTGAAACCTGGCTTGATAATTATCTTCTGTCTATAGAAAGTCGTTCAACCTACCTGTCCAGCCATGGCAGATAAGAATGGTCCTTTTTAAAATGTCAAAATTTGACATTTTCACAGTTTCAATGTCCATATCGTCAATCAATTGGGCGTAGTCTTTGTTTGATCTTGTGAACAGCAGAAATTTTGTGTTGATGGTCTCAGGAGCTTGAGGAAGCCACATCATCACATTTACAAATGGCGGATCGTGGCTGAAACATCCGTACTTTTTATAGCAGACTTTACTCTTGCCTAAGAAAGCTAGGGTAAGACAGAAAGCAAGAAACGTAGAACTTTCTGCGAATTTAAGTTCCTAAAAGGTGGATCATGAAACAAAAGAAACTTAATAACGACATATTTTTGGCCCCAGATTATACCCGATTGTGCTGTTACTCCCTTGTCAGTAGTGATCTTCTATCTTCCTCCACGCTCTCTTTTCTTTATTTGTTTAATATTTCTCACGAAAGGCCTCCGAAACAATAGACTTTAAAAACAATGACGGTTGGTATTACTACTGACAATCGCAGCCAATTAATTAATGCTAGTAGCAATGTCATTTCAGTTCTCTTTATTCTCTGTATTGAATTGAGGAACTACCATTTTAATAATTACGATTCAAAGGATGATTCTTACCGCTTGAATGGTCGAGTAGACGGAGAACGACTAATATTATCAAAAAGTGATATTTCTTCATGGCTTCGTTGTCAGTAACCTAGTGATAATGAACAATAGTTGGGAAGACAAAAATAAAACTAACCAATACAAACATTTACGTGACCATTCATTAATACCCGTCCCTTTTTGAAAATTATTACTATTTTCATTGTTTAAGTACACTGCCCGTGTAATGCTACGCCTAGATGCATTCAAACAATTTGAGCACAGTAAAAATAAGACTGAGAAATCAATGATAGTAATTTATCAGATGTGTGTAGGATTTCTGCTAAAAATTGCCTTCCTAAAAGAAATAGTTGTGTTTGAGTAAGTAGCACCTAGCGAGATCAAAAAAGAGGAGAGTGAGACAAGAACGAGGTTTTACTCGGATTTCGATGTACCCATATAAACTTTCAATAAGCGGACCAATAATAATACAACACTTACCGCACCAGTGTTGGTGAATCCAGAACAGCTTGACAGGGTAGAGCGAGACCACCACTCAGCCCTGTTTTATATAACAAAAATGAAAACGAGGCTGTTGTTCCTTGCAATGTATTGTGGTTGGTCGTCCAAACGCCTTGGGTGGTCCATGCTCGCATATTCATTAACATTGTTCATTCTGAAAGGAAGACAACACATATCTTTGGGGAGACAATCGCGCTTTTTTTTTTTGGCGGACGATTGTGTTTGCTCCTCTGAACTTGCACACGCTTTTTTTTTTAGCGGACGATTGTGTTTGCTCCTCGGAACTTGCACACAGCCGATAAATCACCACTAGGTGTGATTAATTAATCAACAACTGAAGGGCATCGGATTTCAAACAATTAGTCCGTCTTCACAATTCTCTACCTTTCCTTATTTGTTGTTTCATTTGCTATGCTTCTACTACGCTCTTGGAATTAAACTTTGAAACCGTTAGCCTTGATTTATTATTGGTAAACACCAACACAATAACAAAGAGTATTGTATCATCTGCAATTTTATGACCCATGGCAATTACAGGCAATCACTGCTCAGCAAAATAGCTTTTTCAGTCCTCTTTCATGCATCATCATCATCAGTGTCATCATAGTCGCATCACGTCACATCCTTTATTCCTAATGAACAAGGCAAACAATGGTTATACAATAAACCAAGTCTTGACAGTACGAAAATGTTTAGTGGCTGTTTTAAGAAATTTAAAAAAAGTCCTATTTTGTCATTTATGATAATTACTATTTTACTATCATTATTTGGAAGCCAGTAAGCTGCATGTTTGAGGCAATTATGTACCAAGGATGATAAAAGTCCAACCAAACTTAAACTAAAGCAGATAATCGCATGAAAAAGAAATCATCATTAACAGATGGTGTAATAGTCTCCCCAAGGATGTGTGATGTCCTCCAGAATGAATGGAGTTAATGACCATGCGAGCATGCACCTCCCACTTTCCAATAATCTATGACTTGAACCACTGTGTTGCAACGACCAACCAGAATCCATTGCCAGGAACAATAGCCTCGTTTTCATTTTTGTTATATAAAAGGGGACTGCAGAAGTAGTCCCATTCTACTCAGTCAAGCTGTTCTTGATTCACCAGCACTGGTGCGGTAAGTGGTATGTTATGATTTGCCTGCTTACTCAGAGTTTATACATAGTGGTACATTGCAATCCGAGCGACACCTCGATCTAGTCTCATTGCCTACACTATCCTCTCGCTAGTGCAACTTATTCAAACACTTCACGTTTTATCATAGAAACGCAACTGTTTCTTTTAGAGGACAAATTTCTAGCGGATCTCCTGCACCCAGCTGATGAATTACTTTGGTATTTGTTATTTTTATTTTGCTGGAATTGTTTTAATGCATATTTGCGTAGCATTATAGGGAATTCAAAAAGGCTATAAATGAACGGCCACCAAAATGTTTGCACTGTTAATATACAGATTATTTTTGTCTTCCTAACTATTGTTCATTATCACTAGGTTACTGACATCGAAGCAATGAAAAAATATAATTTGTTAATAATCTTGGGCGTCCTTCTACTCGACCATTCAAGCGGTAAGAAACATTCTTTGAATAGTATTAAAATAATTTATCTTAATTCAATGCACGATATATAAAGAGACCTGAAAATAACATTTCTACTTGCACTAATTTACTGCAATTGTAAGTGGTAATGAAATATCTTTTTAAAATAATTGCTTCGGAGGCCTTTAGTGGGGAATATTAAACAAATGAAGAAAAGAGAACGTGGAGGGAGAGGAAACATCGGTGACAAAGAAGTAAAAGCGTAGTCTCATTCTGGGGCCAAATCTCCACATTCCTGAAAGTGAATTTGCACTAAGTTCTACGTTGCTTGCTCTTTCTTACCCTAGCTTTCTTTGGCAAAGGGAAAGTCTGCTACAAAAAGTACGGATGTTTCAGCCACAATCCGCCATTTGTAAATGTGATGATGTGGCTTCCGCAAGCTCCTGAGACCATCAACACAAAATTTCTGCTGTTCACAAGATCAAACAAAGACTACGCCCAATTGATGGACGATATGAACATTGAAACTGTGGAAATGTCAAATTTTGTCATTTCAAAAAGGACAATTCTTATCTGCCATGGCTGGACAGGTAGGTCGAACGACTATTTTAGACAATGCAGATTATCATCAATTAAGCTAGGTTGCAGTGCACGACAAACTAATTTCATGACAAAATTAGTCTCTAGTATCTCGATATTTCGCCACATACAAAGTGCACGGAGAAAAATTAATTGGTCACTGTAGTTCACGCAGTCTTTGGACACTAATTACTCGTTAAGCCATAATCCTTAGCTAGTCTGAACTTTCGGGCTTCACTGCACGGTGAAATTCAGTGTAGAAGGAATTGTTGGTTTTCACTCACGTGATCAACAGCCATGTTTTTCAACGAAAACAAAGGGAAGCGTTTGCATAATAATAGAGCTAAATTCCTGGAGGATTTGGTCGTGGCACCAACATGGCGGTCGTGACGTCATGTGAAAACCAAGAATAGGGTGTATCCTTGAGTGGCTCCGCGGATCTTCGGTGAAATTTAATGTTAAACCAGGCTTTATAAAAGGTTTCCCAAACCAAAAGTGAGAAATTTGATCGCAACGTGATAGAATACGAAACCAAAGAAGAAAAACCATAGTCTTCCTAGCTTTTGTTTTCTTTCCACACCCCTTCAAGGTAATGAGCAAAGCTCTGGACAGCGAGTGTAAATGTCAGCCAATGTAAGTCCCGTGATTACGCTTTTTCTATTATAGATCTGACACTTTTTCCGTGGCTGTAAGTGATTTTCCGGAGAACAATAGCCATTTTGCGCCATGTGACATTTCACAACAATATTAGTCTCAAATATCTTGATTATTTCGTCATGTACAAAGAACACGGAGAGAAACATTAAAATTGATTAGTCACTGTAGTTCATGCAGAGTCTAGGCGAAAATATATAACTCTTCTGATGTAGCTTCTTTCGGCTGCTTCATCATTCAGGCCTTAAACAATAAAAGCACCCGGCCTTCGGCCTCTTACTTTCATTTAGTTTCTCGGTGTTTGGAACCTATGATGAAACACAAAGCACTCGTTGTTGATATATTACTTAAACTTTTCTAATAGTCAAGTAGATCACTGCACACCTGATAAAATGTGCAAGACTTACCGTCCACGGCTTTTGCAAAAGTTTAAAACCTCAACTTCACTGTTATTTTTCAAAATCCTTTTCATTATACAATGTATTCATAAGCTCATTATCTAGTTGAGATGACTGAAATCAGTCACGTGCATTCATCTAATAGCTGGAAAGAATGCTTATTCTGAAAAGCCCAGATTTTTTGATTTCGGTCTCGAAAGAAATAGGTGTTGACTACAGAAACAATTAAAATGTCTGAAATATTAATTAATGCGTGCTCTTATACAAAGATACGGGAATCAACATGTAGACACGCGTAAACGCAAAACATCATGGCTCTTTTTTTACGATGCATACCTAAAAAAAATAACTAAGCACTTTAGAAACAAGTGGCAATTTTGTCTTAACACATATCCTAAATGGTTCCAATAATATACAGATTTGGCCAAGCCTAAAAGCAGAGCTCCCGGCTTGTTTATTCTTACTGGCTGTACGATTAGTGAAAATAAAAGGCTTTGGAACTGTCCGCCTTTTGGTTTTCCCGGATATTCCTTAATTATATCATTTTCTTCGCTGCCTAACTAGTGAATTCCACGGTTAATTTCACCTGAAAAACCGACTGATCGCATTAATCATGAACGGATGAGTGTATCGATTTTTCCAGCGAAATTTACTGTCGAATTCACCAGTAAGGCAACTGATTTTTCTTAAATCGCAAGAGTTTTAAAGAAAACAAATAAATCCTCAGCAAGCGAACGGAAGAGGAAAGAATCCATTTCAGAGTCGACTGTCAAAAGCCAGTAAAATCTGGTCTTGGAATTATCCACATGGCATTCTAACTTGCCTCACCCCAATGCCGCGTGCTTTTTCAGTCCACACAGCACGCCTAATTTAAGTTTTAAAAGACGGTTGTCTTTAAAGAGCATCGTAGATTTGAAGCTGTGGAAACAACACGCTGCTCCTATTTCATCGGTTCTAAAACACTAATGCTCGTTTTAAAATAGAGGATGGACCTGGACATAACAATTGGGGATACAGACTAAAAGATGCGCTTCTAGAGCGAGAAGATTGCAACGTTATCGTAGTGGATTGGTCTGGTGGTTCTAAATCTCTGTATGAGCAGTCCTCAGGAAACACTCGATTAGTTGGGGCACAGGCTGCGGAACTGATAAAGCTCATAATTGAATTCAACGGCGGTTCCAGAAAGTTGGCTGACAATTTCTACTTTATTGGATTCAGCCTTGGTGCTCAAATTGCCGGATATACTGGAAGGCGTCTTCGAGAGAGTAACATGGTTCTTGGCCGCATTACAGGTAACTGAGCTTCACCTACTTAATATTGATAGCAATGAAGAGGGCCGGCTGGTGTTGATGAAAGAAAGCGCTAAAACACGCCGCTCAAATTCCCAACTTGGTATAGCTTAATTATTCGTACTCGCCCCCCCCCCCCAGAAATTGTGCTTTGTCATTTACATGTTTTCATTCGCCGTCATTTTGCTATCAGATCGATACGCTTTCGACTAAAAACAAGGATCTCAGACTAACAGTCATTTGCCGTTAACCGGATTGCGTACTATTTCTTACTTTTTATGAAACTGTGCCGTAGTAAAGCGAACCTGTAAGCCTAACCCAAACCAAAAAACGAGGAAAACAATTTAATCGTTGTCCTTACCCATTGTGACCTCCTCATCGCGGATGTGGTTCTATTTAGCTAATGGTCTAGTTCTAAGCATTCTGTCTTCAGACTCTTCTCAACAAGCCACTGAATTTTAGACAACGTTTTTAATCTTAATATTTAGGTTTAGATCCTGCTGGCAATTATTTTTCATACATGGATCCAGATGTTCGTTTAGACCCAACTGATGCTAAACGTGTTGACGTCGTCCATACCAATGAGCCATTCGTAGGGACTCCACAAACTGTTGGTCATATAGACTTTTTTCCAAATGGAGGATCTCTACAGCCGGGTTGTCTATCTAACCCACTTGGTAAGTTTACTAAAATACAAGTATTGTGCAATATTTTCTGGTACCAAAATAGTCCAAAGAGCGCTTTACTTAAAACAACGCTTTGGTAAAAAAGTTCAAATACAAGCAAAAAAATCCAATCTATGCGTGCAACAATCTTATTTCGTAAAACATATCTTAGTGACAAGTCACCGATAATCTAATTGCCTCTGTAGTCGACAGAAGAATAATTGCCCGGCTTCCAAGCCCGGGTAAAAGACTTCAACATCTGCTCGATTTTGTTGAACGATGTTGATTGCTGGGGAGGGGAAACGGTTCAACAAGCTTCACAAGAGGCCTGGTATTCAGTCCCAGACTCCAGCCGTGATTGTTACTGTGGATACTTTACGGAGAGACCGTTCAGTGCGCTCAATCATGCCCAACAATATTAGTTTACGGTTCGCGTTTACGCGAAACGGAGGGCTGCTGCTTTTCATAAAAGCGTGAAAATGATCATATTATTCCAACGGGTGAGGCTAAATCGCGTGGGTGGGTGGATCGTGGGTCGTGTTTGTTTGAAGATAAAAAAAGATGTATATTAGCTCTCTCAGTGCTTGGTCCAAATTTGTCTTAGGTCTTGTCTGTTTCGAGAATCTCCAGTCGTTGATTAAAAAATGTTAGGATTAAGGACCCACCCACCCACGCCAATTAGACACTCCCTATTCCAACTCGTCTCTCTCTTTTGAAAAGTCACTTGATACTTGCTGGTAACAAGATAGAAATGAGCTCGTACCAAACAAGTTTCTTCCATTTTTGGCAAGACGCAAATTTTAGTCCGACGTTTGCTATTTACCATGAACATGATACTTAATCTTTTAATTGAAAGAAAACGGCTTCAAGCAAGGTCAACTGTAGCTTCACTTTCATTCATCGGCTAAGTGACAAAGCACACAACTTTAAATGGTCAATTGCCTCTGTGCGCGACATAAGAATAATTGCCCATCTTGCAACCGCAATTTGAAATTGTTATTTTCCAGTAACTATGCCATTCAACGGTTAAATGAAGAAAGCTTTCCCTACATTTTCTTAAACAGACGTCTTCAACACCATTGGGTGTAATCACCTTCGGTCTGCAGAATACTATATAGCATCGGTGCAGAACAAATGTTCCTGGAAAGCGTATCCATGCAAAACCAACCTGCGGTATCTTTTGGGATTGTGCGTCACATGCGATGATGAATGTCCAACTTTGGGTTTTGCTGCTGATCAAACCAACAAGAACGGAACGTACTTTATGACTACAAACTCTCACGAACCATTCTGCGGTGAGTTGATTGTAGGTTTGACAATATTCTGGAGAGAAGTTTGTTTGTCGATCGCACCTTGCAGCAAGGCGTTTTCTGAACCCCGATGATAATTACTATTCATTTTATAGTGCAGCCCAATCGGTAATTACGGACTTGTATACCCCAGCAGACAAATCTTAGTTCTGTGACTTGATAAACACCAACAAAAGAAATAAAGAACAGACCGATACCATTGTAGTGGTACAAGCACCAAAATAAGAACCAAAACCACTAGTTAAGACATAAGATGTACCTGTATGTTTCGAACACACTTCTTAAATGCTTTTTCTTTTATTTCAGGGATGGAAGCTTGATGCTTTAAACGTTCCAAAACTAAATCCTTCTTTCCTTGTAAGAAATTGCATGTATATTAATCTGAATAAACATGATTTGAGAATTAAGAAAGAATGTTCCGTACATTAACACGTACTATGAAACGAGTTTGCCAAAATAGTATATCGTGCTTAAAAAGTGGGTCCATGTGACTGCTCCCCTATAACGAAAACTTTTTTTCAGGGCCTCAGTGTTTGGCCTTGGAATAAACAGGCTCTTTTGGGAGCCCAAAAGGTTAAGGCGGTGTATGATATTTACGTTGGCGGAATTTTTCAATCGGGGATAGAACAATTGCGATAAATTAAAATTCAGGCCAAAACAAAAGGCATCATCTCGAAGCTCTGGGTAATAAACTCGTACAAATCCTTATATTTATTCCCCAGAGCCTCGAGATGATGCCTTTTGTTTAGGCCTGAATTTTAATATATCGAAATTGGTCTATTCGAGTACAATGTTATTCACTGCTTTTGACCATGAAATATTAATTTTTCACGTCTATCAGCTTTTCCATTTAAGGACAAAAAGAATCTGGGCAGATCTGACATCCAAATCAAACCCCATTATTATACCTACGATCTTTTAATTTCTCTAATTTTTGACTGAGGCCATTACCGATACAATGATCAAGAAGCAATTGGATCAATAACTTTGTCACTAGGGTACTTTGTGAAAATATCGGTTTTAATCTCCTGAGGGCGGCAAGTAATTTTGACTCTTTACTGGTTTGCTTTTATGATTTTATCAAGATCTTTTCCTAGCCACACCCCTAAAAAGCTTTCAACCCATTTAAAGTCTTTTTTTCCGGGCTAAAAATAACCTTGATTTCCCAGAAGCACCAATCCATAGTACTTCGGTTCTTAGTATTTTAATTTTAACCCCGAAATATTTCTGTAAAGGTCCAAAATATAAAACGTTGAGAGCAAATATTCCGTGGAGGTCTAAAACACAGGTCGCTTTTCACGGGTCACTCGTTGCAGGTCGTTGTTTTTCCTTTTGAAAAGTAACCCGAAACCCTCATTTTGGCTACGCCTAGGGAAAGCCAAATTCAGGGTTTTGGGTTTCTTTTCAAAAGGAAAAACAATGACCTGTAACGAGTGAAAATCAACCTCGCAATTTAACTCGCTAACACCAAATCCTAATAGGGAAGTTAATTTGTCTCCATTTGAGTGCGCCGATTACACCTATGCGTGTCTCATGAGAGATTTCAATTGACTTGCTGAAATACAAAAAAATTAAATTAGCTTAATCTTATTGCAATACACGCAATGCTTTTCTCACTCGTCACCAGAGCCTCCGAACGTCCCAAGGCTTTGGGGAAACTCTATGTACGAGATCATGCGCCGTAGGGTTTTTATAGCCAAGATTTGGCTATTTGAACCTTACGGCGACAGCTCACTCCTCGTGCTAACATGAATGCACCAATTAGAGACGATTTTGATCGTTCTTCACGAAAACCAATGAGAAGACACTTTGTTTTAGGGTTCCCCAGAGCTCTTCTCTCCATGATCAGTCAAGAGAAGAGCTCTGGGGTCGAGACTGAGCTTTTCTGTTACCAACACGACTATACGTATATGGTACCTCAGTCAGAATTTAATCGACAGTACCTTTACAAATAACCTGATTCATGATAATTCCAGTGGCAACATCGTTAGCGATACAGCCGATCATTTTAACACTTCTATATTAAAGTGCCACTATGATTAAATTTTTACCCCTTGATTTTTTTAGGCGTACCACAAAGAATTCTATGAAAGAATAAAAATACCGTTTGTAAATACCTGCATTAGTTCCGGAGATATTTAAGCTTGAAAAATGTGTAAAATATGCAAATGAGATAACTGATGTCATACACTCAACCCCATAGTACATCAAGTATATAAATAGAGACATAAATAGATCTTCGCCAATTTGCAGCGCAGACCATTCATTGAAACTTGCTAGGCTAATAGTTGTACAGAAAACACACTTACGGCTATAAAACATTGTGTTCCCATGGCAACTCGCTGTTTTCCAGTCCTCACCCACTTGATTTTCACGTTAAACAAGACCACAAACTCAAGCTAACATATTTATATGCTTGTTGGATCATGTATATAAGGCACCATTTGCAGAAATGCATTTAATATTGGAGAGGTCTGGAACCCAGTATGTTGCCATGGTAACATTAAGCTCAAATTGTGGAGCACATTTAGTAGAATCTTACTGCAAAGAATCAAACATTTCTGATGCAAATTGGCTGAGATATCCTTTTTCAACCTATTTGATCAAAAATTGGTTGAGTGTATGACGTCATCACTTGGCTAATTTGCATATTTTAAACACTTGAATATCTCTGGAACAAAAAGAGATATTTGAAAATAGTCAAGAGCATTTTTCTGCTCATGCAGGCTACTTATTTATGTTTTAAAATAGCTTCAATAGAAAAGATGTGATTTTCATCATAGTGGCACTTTAAGTGTTTATGGTCGTAAGCAAAAACTCTAATGGAAATAAACAAGAAAAAATAAGGGATTTTTCGAAGTTCAATGCGGATAAATTCACTGATTTAAGCGCAATTAAATAGAACGAGATTTCCTGTAATTGCGATGT
>NC_090872.1:36531592-36551592 GCF_036669935.1 Montipora foliosa
TATGATTTTTTAGTAAAAGGAGAAATCCTGGTATTTCATCAATAGGTGCGGTTACACGGGGCACTTTTACCGTGGTAAATTGCCTTTTCACCACGGGAAACTGTATTTAGTAGTGTGACCGACGCTTCCCGAGGTAAATTTCCCGTGTTAAATATCCATGGATACGTCAAAAAGATCAGTGGAAGCGCCCATGACATTTAACGTGGGAAGTTGCAAGGTTGTTTTGATGCCCGAGGTACAAGAGCCAATCGCTATGCTGATGAAGTTGTGATTAAATTTGCCGCCAATGAATTGCGTGAGATTTCGTTTTACCTCGATAATCTTCGTAACGTGTGACCCCTAGTTAACGTGGTATACTAAAACTCAAGTGTGAGGCACCGCGGGATAATTTACCATGTGAAATGGCATTTACCATGGTGAGTGTAATAGCACCTAATATCTATATAATAAAAACCGATATCGCATGATTCACAAAGCGATGAGTAAGATAACGGTTTTTCGAGTAAAATTTACTTTGGAATTCACCAGTTTGGCAATGATTTTTTCTTGAACCGCATGAGTTTTAAAAGAAAACAAATACACCCTCAACGAGGGAATGGAAAAGGACAAAAGGCCACTTCAGAGTCGACTGTCAATAGCCAGCGAATAGGAAACACGCTAAAATTAGAAGCCACAAAAAACACAAAAAAAAACTGTCAGTTCAAGGTCAAAGAAGAGTTTTACAGATGTACTTTATTCCACTTTATCTCTGGAAACGAAATCATCCACATTTTGATGTATTTCACTGAAACACGCCAGGTTGGCTTGGAACAAGAATCGACAAAATACGGCAAGGCAACCAAGAAAGGACGAACTTCAAACAAGATCCGCTCCAACACTTACCCCCCAACACTAACCCCTAATTTTACGAGAACCTATTGTACTGTCGAAGCACATCGAAAACCAGTTTGGCAAACGGATTAAAAAAGCACTTGTTCGCTCGCATTTTAGAGCAAAACAAACAAATCAAGTGAGGCTATGATCCTCGCAGTTATAAACGCAATTTTTGCAATTGCGTAAAGAAGCCTGAAAATTTCAGGACTTTAACGAGGTTTGAACCCGCGACCTCGCGATACCAGTGCGAGGCTCTAACCAACTGAGCTATGAAGCCACTGACGTTGGGAGCTGGTCATTTGTAGGTTCTATTGTTCCCGTGAGGAATGAATCAACGATGAAATGATATACGAAATGGATCATATATGAACTGCGAATATGAAATAAAGTGAAGCTATGATCCTCGCATAGCTTCACTTGATTTTTACAATTACATATCATGGCACATAGTGGTACAGCTGCACATTCACCACCGGTATTTGATCCATACATTAAAACATCACCTTGAAAGCTGTTTTACTAGGATCAATGGGATGTCAACCAGGGTTTTTCTAGGGTTTTTTCCTGCAAAGGTTGAACTTACTAGCCGAATATGCCATGCGGTGGACCAGACCTTTAACAAGAAACTATTTCAACAAGAAGCTATTAAAAAAAAAATAGTGTTTCGTTTCCAGGCAGGACGAAAAGATAAAATACTGTGGTGTGGGTCAGTCGATCTGTCATATTTATTTCACTTCGTCTATTGAAACTCTCGAGAAATATAAATGTGAAGTGAACTTCAACGCAAACTCTCTGAACGGTGAGACTCCTGTCAATGAATATTAACCATTAAAGAGAAGAACAGATACTTGTTGATGTGCACAATACATCGAAGCATAAAGTCTACAACACCAATTTACCTTTAAATACATACCCCTGGATAACTTTCTAAATTCCGTTTTCCGTGAATCTTCTACTCCATGTGTTACATATGAACCATTGCTTATACTAGCTTTACAATCCCTGGTTAGTACATTACTAATTAACACGAAAAGGGATAACTTGGGAACTTTTAACAATATATCGCTTTAATCTGACCCAAAATCATTCAGATATTCAAAACGTCCTATGCATGATTCATCCCTTCGCTTTTGTATTTGTCAGCATTATGATTTGTAATACTTAAGGTTCTCGTGTTCACAAGTTTGTTTTTTTTTTAGATTTCCATTTACAAACTTTGGTTTGATTGGCCACTCTAACTCAATGTGTAAATAGTTCACCCTGAATTCAAAATAAATACGTTTCTGGAGAAAACGAAACAACATTCTTTTACAGATCGTACCGGGCATTCCTGATTTCTGTATTAAATTTAACTTTCATTTTTGCAGTTACCTTTTCATCCTGCTACATACCACGTGCTTAGATTTAAAGTAAAACGCATACCTGAGGTAGCTCCTGTTCTTGCGTTTACGAGAAAGTGACCTCCTAGTAATACGACGAAATGTGGATGACCTCGGTACATTGTTAACCAGATATGTTCCAGCAAGTTTCCTCCTTTTTCTGCTTTTATAAAATACACGTCTCAGCCTTTACTCTGTAATAGACCATTTCGGCTAATTCAATGTTGTACACATTTCAAGAAGATTCTTTGTGTGTTGAATTTGCATGACAGTGAAGCATTCACATTCAAATGATATGGAAATACTTGGAACAAAACGTTGTATTCCTAAAAGATTTGAAGTGGGTACAACATTGAGTTAGCCGTATTGGTCTATTCTGCTCGGCTCTCGGTCACGTCTGTGTCGATGCCGGCACACGCAAAATCACAACTAAAGGAAACACACTTTTGCATATCGAGACCTGTATTAATATTTCTCCTTTGGAATCAAGTCTTTATTATCAATGAGAATCAAACAACTGTACGGCCTTTCAAACCACATCACAATTATTTTCTAAAGAACTGATCAAATTCTCCACTGATGATATCAAATCTTGTAAAACTAGAACAGAACTACTCAAGATGGCAATGAACACGATCGCTAATATGGCTAGTTGAACAAAGGATGTAAGACCATTACAAAGAAACAAACTGTTTTACAATAAAAAGCGAAAAAATGCAATAGACAAAAACGTATTTTCGTAGTCAATGGTACACTGAGCGGGAGGCTATTTGTTCGCGGTGAAAATAGTACAAGCAAGAGGCCATTTGTTCGCTGTGTCAATGTTCTTCCTTTGTCTTCAGAAGATTCCAACATGGCATCTATGTTGTTTGTCGAGTTTTTGTTTTTTGTCGCAGTCATCTTCAGAGTAGTTCTCAATGAAGTACCCGCTGCTTATTAAAAAATTAGTATTTTGACTTGTATCGCTTTCAATAGCTGCGTCCATTTCAACTACATTTGAGTATATTTCAGTTTCATTTAGTTCGCGGAACGACCCGTTTCAAAGCTGACGCTCGATATCTTTTAGTGTGGGTCTACCGCGAAAAGCGTGTGCCTTTCTTTTTTGTGTTTTGAGCGCTCCAAGAAGAATTCGATTAAACCAACGCAACGTCGATCCTCAGTAATCTCAGTAATCCAAACATTGCATCACAGTGCTCTCCATGATTTTGGACTACGTGCTTTGCTTTTAATAAACAATGTAAACAGCGCCACGTGCCTTCTATTGTGCATTGGCCAATCAAAACACCGCCACGAGCTTTCTTTTGTGCATGGGCCAATCAAACACCGACACGTGTTTTTATTGTGCATTTTCCAGCACCAGAGCACCAGAGCCCTCTTGCTCATGGATGACGTAGTTATCAAGCTCCCCATAGGTCAATCTCCTACTCAGATACTACATTTCTTTAGGTCATCAGCAAATAGCAAGGGGGCTTGCACAAAGTAATAATAGAGTATGTGCACGGTGGCCATATTGGAGGATCGAAACAAAAGAATGATATTCCTTTGGGGAATAAATGTTATTTTTATGCAAATATCTTTAATTGATTTGGTCCTCCAACATGGCCGCCGTGCACATACTCCACAGGACACTTCGGAAAATACCATAATACTCTTCGTCTGCCCCCTACATTTTGTAAGCATTGTTTCCAGTTTCTCGTGGAACTTACAATGGTCCCAAGAGAAAGCAAAAACAATGCTCATGCAAGATTTTGGGGGGAAAGACAAAGAGTATTATGGTATTTCCTCTTGTCAGCTCCACCCATAAGGACACTATAATTTCCCAACAACATCCAAGATCTCAAAAAATACTTAACTTCAGTCCCACTCGCTTCTTTGAAAGGGAGGAAAATTTGCAAAACAAAATGAAACGAGAACGTTAAACTGCATTTTATTAGAGATTTGCATGCGCATTTTATAATTTTATCCATTATTGAAAGTCATATTTAACTTATAGGTTATTCAATTGTCAGAAAATCTTAAAATTTGATTTAAAAAAACTTAACAGAAAAAAAAAGGAGAGCACAAGATCTGCTATTAAGCCCATTCATCAATAAATAGTATTTAATGCCCCTTTGAACACGAATTTGAACAATAATTACGCGGGATGCCTGTGGAATGCCTGAAAGGCAGTAACAATTCCACTCAGTATCTTTTTTCTGATTTGTAGTCGCAACTGGCACGTTGTTTTTAAAGTTTCTCGTATTCCGCGGGACCACGTGGTCTCTGTGTTTGTTTCTTGCGGATCATGGTTGGCGAAGTGGAACCACGTCGGGCAAGTAGTATAGTATGAGCTCATTTTTAATTCTGGAGTTCAATTTTGCGCTCTTTAAAAAAATATCAACCAAAAATTAATCTATATATTTTTTGAAAATACAAATTTACATCCAACTCCAAAAGTTAATGTTGGGCACAAACAAAGAAACAAGTAGAAAAATCAATTATTATTGTGTGTTTAAATATTCGCATAATCAAATGGAACAGGAAAGATCATAGCATGACTGGGACTTTCCCATTACTTTCAACCAACCACAACTTCCAAATTGGTTTCTATTTTGGAAGTGACTTTGGAAAATACGAGCGGTGTGATTATTACTAATGGATTAACAACTGAATCACAAGAATAGTTAATGAGTAAACTTTATGAGTTAACTTTATGAGTAAACTTTGTGAGTAAACTTTATGAGAAACTTTATGAGTAAACTTCGTCAGTAAAGTTGAAATGTCTTTAAATATTTGCATAATCAAATGGAAGAAACACCATAACGTGCCATTTATATTCAAGATAGTTTTGTCAGTAAACTTTATAAGTAAACTTTATTAGTAAACTTTATAAGTAAACTTTCTTTGTAAACTTTGTCATCAAGATTGTTTTAGTGTGTTGACTCTATAATGACCATAAGCATATGAGTTTATTCCATTGCCTAATCAATATCGTTTGTCGTCGAAGCATGACAATGACAAATTTAGTCAGCTCATAGCTTCCAAGTTGATGATGGTTGCTTCGAATGGTTTTCATTGTATGATAATTTTTTCTTTTATTAAATAGTGTTTGTTTGTAGTCTTCCTGTTTGATGTCTTTTTTGATTACAATCTTTTAAATTCCTTTTGCTGTTTTATGATTTTGATCATTGTCTTTGATATATACATTTTAGATCTTAAACCAATGAATTCTGTAATTGGAATACTTTGAATGTGCCAATAATTTTTTTATTAGTTTTATCATAGAATTTACTATTTTATGGATAATCACTGTTGTCAAATTTATTTTTATCATAAAAAAAGTCTTGATACACATCATTAGTTTCAATTTCACAAGTGAGTGAGTCTGTGAATAATAATTTTGCTTTATCATTATACTTTTGTTTGATAGAATTATAATGAAATTCCTACATTAGTGTTTTGCTTAGATCCAAAATACACATACCAACATATGAAGGTCTATTCAGTGTTAGTGTTTCTTTAATCTTATGCACTGCTACTAGATTTTCATTGAAAATTTTACTGCTAACATAAGTTGGTTTAGCAGCCAGTTTAAATAATTTCTTTTCATCAGTTAAAGTCTTACATCAACTCTTTTTCTCAAATTTTCCATTGTTTTTCCATAAACTGAATTATTCATTAGCTTGAAGAAATCTCTTTGAAAAGCATTTTCGGCATTAGTTATTTTATGTGTATTAAAGTCAATATACTGCTTTAACCAAGGTGATTGATTAAATTCAAGAACAATATGATTTTCGTTATTTTAAGGCCTAAGTCAAGATATAATTACAATTTTCTGTAATGTAAAACGTATTTTTCTTTATTACTTAATGTAGGTATTAGTTTATTAACACGACCTGATGATACTTTAAATTTTTTAGGAATATTTTTAGCAACTTTAATTTTTTCTGGAGCTAAAGGATAATCATTATGCAAATCATGCAATTTTTTTGGATACTCGAGATCAACTTCAAGTATAATTCCTTTTTTACTGTCATCTTTTTTTTTAGCTAGGTCAATCTTATTAATTTGTATTTCTGATAACCATCTAAATCTGCCTGTTGGTAAATATTGACTCGTAGCCCAACCATAAAGATTATTAGCATCTAAATACATAATATACTTTGAAGGTGCCCTTTCATCGTATTTTTTCATGTATTTGTTGTTTGCTTTTCCGTATCAATTAGCTATGTAAGATATCCCACCACGCATACCTTTTTCTATGAATTGATGCATATCAACATTAGTCATAAGTTGTAATTGAATATTTCTCATTTTTAAAATAGAATCCCATGACAAACCTGGTGATGAAAAATAATGACATGGATTTAATTTATAATACTGCAAGCATCTTTTTCTAAAGTTTTCAAAAACATCTCCTAATAAAAGAATGTCTGATGTTAAATATAAGTTGTGATATTCACCAATAGACCATTTTACAGTTGTGGCTAAGTTACCAGGCCTAGCAATGGAAGCGAGGCTGCCGGTGACCTTGTTTTGATACAAACCTTCATGCTTTTGTAATGTTAATATGGACTAATTAGCGTTACAACAACTCAATTTACATGATAAAAGCAGTGAGGTCTGTATCAATGCAAGGTCACCGGCAGCCTCGCAGCCATTCATAGGCTTGGTCGCTGAGCAAACAACTGTAAAATGGCCTATTGATTTTAAGTTAAAAGTGTCCCATACATTTTGTGCATGTTTTTATTGATCATCTGATATATTTTCATCATTTAAAATGCTGTAGAAGTATTTTTTCTGTTTCATTGAATTTATCAAAGCTATCCATATAATCATAAGGATAAACACCTTTTTGTTTTATAAGCTGAAACATTTCATTTTTGAATACTTCTTTTGTGTATTTGAATGCTTCATCAGGTAGGTTACTTACTAATTTATCCAAACTCGAACTTATAAATTGAAAACTGTCAATAAATGTTAAATGATTACCAAGCATAAAAGCCATTTTTCCATGTTATTTGGAATAGCATTATTATTCATTCGACATTCGTCTCCATTCTTATTTTTGTATTTGTGTTTTCTAGCTATTTCAACAATATTTTGCATAATGAAATGACTATCATAACCTCTTAAATTGTGAAAAATAACTGGTATTTTATCTGTTAATTGAAAATTTAAATTACAGTCTTGATCAGCTGATCCTCTGTATTTTCCAGTAGTATGACAATGACCTCTTATTATATCTT
The DNA here is from genome assembly GCF_036669935.1 of Montipora foliosa. Lineage (NCBI taxonomy): Eukaryota > Metazoa > Cnidaria > Anthozoa > Scleractinia > Acroporidae > Montipora > Montipora foliosa. Next base: position 36,539,073 of record NC_090872.1, read on the forward strand.
TGTTAATATATTTTTTATTACAAATATCGCATGAGTCACCTTTTCTACAGTTTTTCTTATCTTCTTTTGTCGTTTTTAATGGCTTGTTGAATTTGTATACAGCATTTTCACCTCTATAAATTTGAAGTGGTTTGCTGTATTTATCATCATAACAACACACGACTTTATAACCATATGAACAATCTGTATGTTTTTGATAAGCTTCAGTGTATGAATTATCATTGTTTGGCTTACAACCATGAACTTTTTCTGCTATTGCTTCAAAATCAGCATATATCACAAATGGAACAGGCAGTTGTGTATGAAAATTATTGAATTTTACTTTTCAACCTTTTTCAGGCATTTTAATTGCTTGTTCACCATTAATTGAAATAAAATTTTCTTTGTGATTAATTAAAACTTGATCAGAACTAAAGCATTGCAAGCAATACATGCATGTCTTTTGTTTGATTATACATAAATTTATTGAAGTCTTTTATAAGTACATAATTTGGTTTGGTTTCTTCAGTAATCAATAATAAATTCATACAATCTTCGTACTTTTCTTTTGTTACATACATAGGATATGAAAGATATATATGAAATACATCATATATTGCACTGCGGGTATGAAATCAAATGAAACCATGTTGTCTCGCAGTGATGAGCGCAAATTTCTATTGGGTCGAGAAGCCTGAAAAATTTTCAGGACTTCAACGGGATTTGAACCCACGACGTCAGTGGCTTCATAGCTCAGTTGGTTAGAGCATTGCACCGGTATCGCGAGGTCGCGGGTTCAAATGCCGCTGAAGTCCTGAAAATTTTTCAGGCTTCTTGACCCAATAGAAATTTGCGCTCATCGCTGCGAGACAACATGGTTTCATTTGATTTCATACCCGCAGTACAATATATGATGTATTTCATATATATCTTTCACTCATAATTACTTATTACGGGAAGTTGTGAACTCAGAAGTGACCAGCTCCCAACGTCAGTGGCTTCATAGCTCAGTTGGTTAGAGCACCGCACCGGTATCGCAAGGTCGCGGGTTCAAATCCTGTTGAAGTCCTGAAAAATTTTCAGGCTTCTCGACGCAATAGAAATTTGCGCTCATCACTGCGAGACAACATGGTTTCATTAGATAGGATATGGTTGTTTATTTTCATAACCAAATACATTAATGTTGATCTTTCAATGTTGTTGACCTGTTTAATTGTTATGGGAAATTTAAAATTTTTGTAATCTAGTTTTTCAGTATATTCTTTGTCTGATTTTTTGATTCGTTGAGGATCTTTGTTTTGCTGATTAAGATGACGAATATGACACCATCTGAAGCATTTATTATCATTGTTTTGTAAGTTTATCAATCCTTTTGCACTGTGTTAAAGTTCTTTTGGTAGTTTAATATAAGATGATCCTTTCATTGGTTCATATTTAAGAGCCAATGTCTGTAGATATCGAGAATCCGTGGCCACAAAATTTCGAATTTCTTTATATTTTGCCTAAATAACACCTATAGTGAGTTATTTTCGAAAATAGTATCCAAAGATCTCGAAGTGCTTAATTTTTTGTGAAATCGAGGGAAGTTCCAAAAACGCCATTTTAGCACCCTCTTACTTCCGGAAACAGAGTAAAATGGTGCATTTTGTTATCGCTCTTGTACATAAACGCGATCCCAGCTATCAATGCAATTTGGGTATATCGTAACACATTTCTTGGTCTTTCTAAAGCATACGTTTATTTTGGAAAAGCTGCTAGTAAATATCTGTTTTTGGCTGTTAGAAATACGCTAGTGCAAACGGTTGTGCGAATGAGTCAATTTATCTAAATTGCACACCCCCCAAAAGCCCACTGGTACATGTAATTTGACGTTGAAACTAGTATTTCGTTGAAGTGCATTCTTTGTGCTATGCTGTGTTAAAATTTCTTCCACGGCCTGACGAAAGTGTCCCGTCAAGAGACAGAAACGTGAAGTCAATTTTTGCATCATGACCATTCTTGAAATTAACACGGAACTTGCCTTCTCCGAACCACGGCCTCGTCAAGAACCGAAACTCTGCCAACGAAAATACTTTTTTCCCTATTCTGAACGCCCAAAGATTAGTGTACTATGATAACATTGCTGGGGAGTGATAACCTTCAACTTAAGTTTTGGCAAGGTTAAAGTAGGTGATGAAATATTGTTTGTTGTGTAACTCTATGCTGATCGCTATGGCGATTTCCAAACGATTTTACAGTCGTTGTAAACTGCTTCTTCTACCAGCTATCACCTTTTTAAAAAAGATATATATGATGCGATTATATTAATTCCGATTTAGCTACCATTTTAGGGTGCAGAAACATTTGTGTGTCTTGTACCCCTAAGAGAAATTTGTTACATTTATTGCATGACGTTGAAGTGGAATGTAAGGGCACACGGTTGCAAGACAATTCTGTCCAATGAACTGAGGAGTTGTTGTGCAAGGTAATTAAAAGAATTGTTTCTGTTCAGAAGATTATTCACCTGCCTTTACCACCACTCCTCAATCAAATCTCTTTCGCGTAATTCACATGACGATTTTGTTCAAATGTTCAAGTTTTCGTTTTTGAGGGCCACAAACTGGAATAGAGAAAAATAGCGGTATTTTTGTACGACAATGGCATAGTGGAAAAACACGTCAAAAGAAGACAATGGCTTTGCACTTGAGTTTTAAAAACTTTTAGATTATACATTTACCCACAAACACATAAAGGCAAACTGATTTCAGTAATTTTATTCTTTTTCTTTACTTTAGCAAACGCACACCAAATAAGGGATCATTCGTAGCAGCTGATCACAGCCCTCTATGTAAAATATGACCAACTAGATAAACCAAAAACTACCCTATGTACAGTGGAACCTCGATTTAACGAAGTCCTCGATATAACGAACGATATTCTATGTCCCGGCCAAAGTTACAGTAAAAGGTATGGAATAGAAGCTCGATATAATGAACCTCGATGTAAGGAATTCTTCGATATAACGAACATAATCCGGAAGCCCAAGCGTAAAATCTACCTCGATACAACGAATTACAATGTCAACACACGACAGAAGATAAACGCTCAACAGATCAACAGTCATAAAGAGACAACAACCTTTCAGTCAACGGCTTATTATATGTCATAGACATTGGCACTATAGTATTTCGACATCAATTAACTTCTGCTCTATCTTCTTTGTCTCTTATTAGTTCTATTATTTTCTTCACTTTCGAAGGCTTCTTGTGATACATTGAAATTGTAGCCAGAATTTCTACAGGTACAGACATTAAAGCAAAAACATTACATCTTTGAAATCCGGAAATGGTGGGTAGTGCAACATAACAACACTAAAGCCCGTTTCCTTGTTTACATGGACAATTTTCTGTATAACCTCCATGTTGCAACATTTTTAAATCGCTACTCTGAAAGTGTCGTTCTTTTGTAACCAAAAGCTGCGCATCTGCTCAGAAAAAGAAAATAATTGCTACTGAAAGCCACCATCCTTAATTAATGAATTGCATCTCAGAACGCGGCACTTCTTGGTGACAAAAATTGCGTTGAATTGCCTAACAGAAGTCACCTGTGTTACAAATCAATCATTAACTATGACCTCGACATAACGAACATTTTGGTCGTGTCCCCTCAAGTTCGTTACATCGAGGTTTTCGATATAACGAACCCTCGATCTCACGAACAAATTTGGCTGGTCCCCAGCGACTTCCTTAAATCGAGGTTCCACTGTAATTCTGTGCATTTCGTTAAGGCCGCGCTTTTAACATTTCTTAAGGAAGTTCACGCGAAAATTTTCTAACATTTATTTTTTTCTGCAAATTTTACCATTGAAAGATGATGAGTTAGTGATGTCAGAAATGCCAAAAAATTGGGGGCCACCGACCTCGTTTTGAAGAGAACTTGCCCGGAAGAACACCCTAAATCTGAAAAAAATCCGGCTTGTTTAGTGAACAAGGCCACAGTGTCTGTAAGCCCAAAAATATTGCAATTACGTCTTTGAAGTGAAATGTTCTCTACTAAACTTTGCTTAATTAAGTGGACCCATCAAGTGAATTTAATTAACTGTTGAGGTTCCTTAAAGAACAAGTTCGCATTTAGCAACCGTAGTTTCATGCGCCTTGCAGCCCGCAAGATGGGAGGATTCCACGTCCCGAGGACAGAATTTTGAAATTTTGTTAACTTTGATTTTTTGTTTATTTTTGGACAATGTGGACTTAATTGTAAATAAAATCTGTTTCTGAAAAGAAAAGTAGGGGTCATCGAACATCCAAGATCGTTAAATCCAAGCAAAGCTATAGCAATGGCCATCTGCCCTATCATTGTTCATTTTAGTACTTAGCGAGCGCTCGATGCATGACGTGACATGTGAATTTGCGTGCACTGTAAGGATGCGCAGTAGCAATGGGCACGAACGTACTTAAAGAACAGTCCTGGATGGCTAATATTATGTTCACTTTTTAGTTGAATGAGCTGGAATAACCATGAACTAGCTACAATCCCTGTGATCACAATTTTGTTCTGTCACGGTTGCCGTAGTCTGATTAAACTTTCTAGTATTCAGGGTCTTTTATTTTAACGAACAAGGGCAGCTATCTACAACTTTTTGAAGGACGGCTATGTAAGGCGCTTTCCTTCGAATCCCTGGGGCTGGGACTTCCAGCTCCAGCCCCTCACATAGCACCTGAAGTAGCCCCTCGCACTTCACCAAACCCCAACATTGTACTGATCTACAACTTGAAAAGGGTGGCTGATGTGGTGCAGGGACGGAAGCACAGAGTCACTTGCTGAGGTGAAATTCATTTGTTCCTCTACAGCAAGCACATCTTGCTCCATTACCTGTACTTGCCGTCCGCAGTTTCCCTGCCAAACGTGAAAAGAGAGACAAAATCTGTTGGGCAGAAAGAACCATCAGCAGCAGGGACAATCAGTTGGACACATGTAGGAAGGCCTGCACCTTCCTGACACTGGGACGCATACTTCAATTTGGCGAGATCTATCATGGAATGCCTCTTGGGACTGAGACAGAATCCAAGAGTTGTTGCAGCATAGACGCTCGTTGAAACACACGAACACAAGCCGCAGTATAAATGTACGTGTTGAAGTAGTGAAAATAAGGAGAGAGATTGCTTCAAATAGGACAAAATTGCAGTCTGAGCTGGGCAGTGGTGGTGAAGGCGGGTGAATTATTTTCTGAACAGAAAAATTTTTGTCAACTTACCTTCCACTACACCTCCTTGGTTACATTGCAGAGTTGCAACAATTCATCACTTGACCTGTTTCATAAACACGATGATTCTGCTGGATTAATGAAAGGATTTTTCCAGAAATAAAAAGAGCAGCTTAAAGTATGCCACCATGCCGATTTTCGTATGATCGTTTAAACTGGTGTTGTTACAGTTGAAAGGAATTATAAGATTAGTATGGGAATTGGGAAATGACGCTTTGCCACCCAGTCTTTATAAAAATCCTTGTATTTTTCAAAGTCTTCTAAGTTTTAAAACCACTTTAAAATTCTTCTTTCGAAATATGAAATTCTGAACATTATTCTCGCTTATTTGACCCGTGGTAAAAGTTGGAATCTGAGCTCTCTGGCGCGTAATTATGAAAAATTACAGTGCAAGGCAAAAGCTCTTCGCTTTTCGAGTGTTGAAATGGTTATACAGTCTTTACCTTAAGTGGTCTTTTCACTGAAAATTTGTGTTCTGGCTAAGTCAAACACGATCTTTCCATTTCAGTCAGCCAGTTAGTTGCAAATTAGAATGGCCTTTTCTCTTGCAATCGTGTACCACCCCGCTGCTACCAAAAATCACGCGAGGAAAGCGAAGGCAAAGGGCCCTGCATGGAATTCGAGCCAGAGAGTAATATTATGGAATTTGTTACAGTTTCCCCAACATTTGAGCGATTAGTGATCTCTGTGGATCGAATAAAACAACTGATTATTACAGGTCTCTTCCATGCTTTCGCTTCCTTAACTGGACATGCTTAGGTAACTTTGAAGGTAAAATATCTGTTTTAATATTTTTTTATATCGACTAGTCGACTCGAACACTGTTCCAAAATTAAGTTATTTAACAACCTTTGTTTTTGTCGATAGTGTGGTCAACATCACGTCACGCAATAGATGTAACAAATTTCCCTGGAGATAAAGGTCACAGAAATGTTCCTGCACCCTAAAATGGTAGCTAAATCGGAATTAATATCATCGCATCATATATATCTTTTTAAAAAGGGTGATAGCTGGTAGAAACAAGCAGTTTACAACGAGTGTAAAGTCGTTTGGAAATCGCCGTAGCGATCAGCATAGAGTTACACAACAAACAATACTTTATCACCTGCTTTAACCTTGCCAAAACTTAAGTTGAAGGTTATCACTCCCCAGCAATCTTATCATAGTACAGTAATCTTTGGGCGTTCAGACTAGCGAAAAAAGTATTTTCGTTGGCAGAGTTTCGGATCTTGACAAGGCCGTGGTTCGGAGAAGTCAAGTTCCGTGTTAATTTCAAGAATGGTCGCGATGTAAAAATTGACTTCACGTTTCTGTCTCTTGACGGGACACTTTCGTCAGGCCGTGGAAGAAATTTTAACACAGCATAGCACAAAGAATGCACTTCAACGAAATACTAGTTTCAACGTCAAATTACATGTACCAGTGGGCTTTTGGGGGGTGTGCAATTTAGATAAATTGACTCATTCGCACAACCGTTTGCACTAGCGTATTTCTAACAGCCAAAAACAGATATTTACCAGCAGCTTTTCAAAAATAAACGTATGCTTTAGAAAGACCAAGAAATGTGTTACGATATACCCAAATTGCACTGATAGCTGGGATTGCGTTTATGTACACAAGCGATAACAAAATGCACCATTTTACTCTGTTTCCGGAAGTAACAGGGTGCTAAAATGGCGTTTTTGGAACTTCCCTCGATTTCACAAAAAATTAAGCACTTCGAGATCTTTGGATACTATTTTTGAAAATAACTCACCATAGGTGTTATTTAGGCAAAATATAAAGAAATTCGAAATTTGACGAGTGGTGTCGGATTCTCGATATTTACAGACATTGGCACTTAACAATATTAAGATAATGATTGTCAACTGATTCTTTTGTCCAACCAGATCCTTCAGATATCCATTGGCTTATAGTTAGTAATATTTGCTGTTTTGATAATTTTAAATTAAGTTCAATTTGCGTTTTATTAATTAATGTTTGTGCTTTACTGTTGAAATAAGCTGTTGTAATTATTTTTTCATTACCTGACTGCTTTTCAAATGTTATATTAAGTGTTTCAACAAATGTTAGTCCTTTCATTGATGTAAAAATTCTTTCGATATGTGTTTGAACAGCCTTTCTTGTGTTTTGTGCTTGAATTAAAAGATCTTTATTATTTTTAATGCTAATTTCATATGATGTTGTGTAGCCTTGTAAAGCTTTATTTGTTTGTTTCATTATAGTTCTTGGTAGTAGTACAGGCTTTTTAATCACCTGTTTTTTAGTTCTTTTAGCTGGAATAGGTTTATAATCATCACGAAATTCAAGTGGTGGATCGATTATATTATCTTCATAATCTTGAACCATTTGTTTAGCACTTTTGCGTGGTCTAGGTATTGGTTTTATAGTTTTATGTTGTTGTAAAATTAAATTTATTGGTTGTGATTTTGAAAATTCTACTTTATTCATTATATTAATGTTAGAAAATAATTTTTCATAAACATTTGAATCAATTGATTCATTGTTTAACCCCACCCGTTTTCCAGAACCTTTTACATCAATATTTTTGTTCATCTACATATTAGTAGTACAAAAAAAATCCTTAAGTAATTTTAACTAAATGAAAAATTCAAATAAATCGAAAAAACTATTTAAACCTTTATTTGCAAAAAAATTATTCTATGTTTTTTCAAATTGTTTTCATGTGTTTTTGTTTAAATATAGGATTCCATTTTTTTTTGATAAATATTTTTTGTCATTTTTACAAATTTGGCAACACCATTCCTTTTTTTGAAAATTTTCTAGCTTGTAATCTTTCTTCTTGAGTAAAATATATCGTATTACCTCGCTTTTTTTTACGTTTTCCATTTTAATATATTATATTAATATATATTTAAGTAGCAAAATATTTTCAACATTTTGCACTATAATATTTTTATTTTTTGTTATCTGATATATATTCATCATCTGTATCAATAATTTCTGATTCAGATTCACTATCTGAATTAATATTTGAATAAAAATCGGATTTACGAATAATACTAACATGATCATCATAAGTATCATTAATAAAATTTTTATTATCTTTATTTACGTCCTTTTTATGAATTAATTTAATATGATATCTAATACCATCAAGAACAACTATACTCTTAAATTGACCATTATGAGCCATTTCTTCAATAATAACGTCAAGAATTTTAGATTCACTATTTTGATACCTGTATATCTAATAGTTTCGTCATCAGGAGAATTTATACTTTCAAAATTCATTTACATATTTATATAAGAAAATAATATTTATATGATTTATAATAATGACAAATGATATATGCAAACAAAAAATTCACATTAAAGTAATCAATAGAAATCATAAAAAAAGAATAACTGCAATACAAAATTTCAAATTACATACATATCAAATGTCTGACATTAAAAAAGAACTTAAAAAATATCTTCAAGTGGTGTTTCCTATAATGAAAAATAAGATAAAATGGTCATTCAAGGGAATCATATTGATAACGTAATGGATTATCTTGTTTATTCTTGGTATTTAAGCAGAGATAATATGTTTTAATTATCATACAAACACAATCAAAAATTATGGCGAATGATATAAATGAATAAAAATGACTAAAAAAATGTTTAATTATGAGGTATTATTTCTTTTTTTCGTTTCAATCTAACCTTTTTTTCTTTTTCATTCTTTTTGAGAACTCTTGTATAGGCTAAACAAAAATTATTTAATAGGCCAATTAATTGTTTTAATTTTTTCATTTACATAATATATTTAGATTTTTAATTTACTATATGTACAGATAATATTTTTAAATGTTTTCAGAAAAATCTGTATCAGAATCTGATGAATATTGAGAAGATGAATATTCTGTTTCAGTTTCATAAGTATTATCTGAATAAACATCAAAACTACATTGAGAATCATCAGTAAAGCTGTCATTTTAATCATATTGAATTGACTATCACTTTCATAATCATCAGCAATTTTGGATTTATATAAAACAATACTTTTAGAACTCATTTATATATTATGTACAGAAAATATTTTTATATGTTTAATACACTACATAACAAACTATACTAAAATCAGGAATTTGTTTTACAAATATACATATCTTTTACTAATTGCATAATGATTTAGCTTTGATACGCATACTTTTGTAGTACCTGTTTTGATGTAAACATCATTTATATCATTTTTTAGCATCAATTCAATAGCAATTTTATTTGCAATGTTTTTCAAATCATACATTTCAAATTCTGATAAAGAGTTAATGCATCTTATATGATCACATATTTATATATATAATTTATATATTTTTTATACATTTGATATCCAACTGTTAAATTTATCAGGTTATCCTTTCCATTTTACCAAAGCTAGTTTCTTTTTATAATCTCTTTTTATAACCTTATCAATTGTAAATACATCTTGTTTTGCTTTTAATAACTCAGGTTCATAAAAACTGCCTTGTATCTCTTCATCATTGAGATCCTTTAGTTTGTAAGTTACTGGATTAGTGTATTGGATCTTATTAACTATGAATATCTCTTCAGTCCAATTTGGTGTATAACCTTAATCAAATGTTTTTCTTTTATACTTTGATATTCGAACCTTATTGCCTATTTAAAATTTTGGTTTTTGATTTGATGTTTGCATATCACCGTATAAATTGAAATAAACAACTCCATTCTTTTTATTAGATGCTTTTGTTGGTGTCATGTTTATTGAACTGTGTTTAGTGTTGTTATACTCTTTTAATATTTTAGGCAAAAAGTCTAAATATTGTGTATTGCCTTGTATAGTAAACTGCTTCCACATTTTGTTTTTAATCGTGCGATTCCATCTTTCCCCTACTGATGATTTTTCTTCATTTTCTGTTGAATAGAGTGTTATTTTATTCTTAGCTAAGAGGTCTTTCACATGTTTGTTGTAGAACTCTGTGCCTTTATCAGTCCATAGATAATCTGGTTTTCTTCTATCTTTAAAGATGTTTTGGAACGCTTCTCTAATGGTATCTCCTTGTTTGTTTTTTAATGGTACAATCCATCCATATTTACTAAAAACATCTATCACCATAAGAAGATACTTGTAGCCTTTATTCCATTTACTGAATTGTTGCATTGCAACTAAGTCTGAAGCCCAAATTTCATCAATATGATTTGCAATAACACACCGCCGAGTAAATTTTCGTTTGATTGGTTTGTGTAGCTCATCTGCTGTTTCTGCCAATTTATTTTTTCTTTACTTGACAGCTTTTTACACTTTAGGCTTAACATCAAGACCAAATTTCTTCTTTAGTTTTATGGTGTTTTTTACAGCTCTTTCTGTCAATGATTGATTTGGAAATTGTTCCATTGCCTCTATCATTTCTTGATCCGCTTTATGCTTGTCAGATAATGATTTTGCATTACTGTAATCAATATCATGAGTTTTACAAACTTCATCTAATCTGTTTATTCCTTCATCACCTCGTACTAATCTTTCATTTAATCTTGTATTTTGGTCCGCAAAATTGATATTTTTTAAAACCAGGAAACCTTGTTAAATGAAACTCTGGCAACCATTTTTGATTTAACATATTTTGTATATCAATAGCACCACCATCAAGGACTTTTCTATTTGTTTTATATTTTTTCTTTGGTCTGATTTTTGGTTGACAGTTGATTCAAAGCTTGTGATCATACATTTTGAATCGCTGGATTAAGCTAATCCAAAGCATAGTCAATGGCTTTTTTCTGCAATTTTGGGTTTCTCAATACTTCTGAACCATAATATCTGCCCATTTCGACTCCTTTTTTAGCAAGATAAGGAAAGTAATTCAGCTCCAACATTACCCAAATTTGACATAATTCCTTCGCCAGCCACTTCTGACTGGCTTATTAATTTAAATTGTTTTTAATAAAACGTGTTTTAGTGATTCCACAAATACTACATTTAGCCTTCATCATTGTTCTATTGTTTTTTGTTTTGACAATTTTTTCACTACCTGAAACATAAGGCGTGAAACGTTTATCCTTTACACAATACATTTGATTTACCATTTATATATATAATTTAGATATTTTAAAAATACTATGCAATACATTTTTCATTATACATTGTATCATGCATATTAAATACTTTTAACAGATCATAATATGAATTCCCTTTATTCATTTCATTTAAAAAATGCAAGCAAAAATAACCACAAGTTGTAGTCATAATATTTTGTATCTGATTGTTTTGATGTCATAATGTTATGTTTTCTTTTCTTGCATAGTTTACCATTTTTTTGAAAAGGTGCCATGCCAAACGAATCGAAATAATGTATGGTACCATCCTTTGCATAAGTAGAAACCCAATGTGAACCTGACATATATGTTGGTTCGAGATTGTATATGAACAATGTTTGCTTGTGGTTATGAGGTACAGTTTGATCTTTTGATAGCACATCTTTTATTGGTATATGCAAATATTCACACCATTTTATTAAATAATGATTGCTTTATAGTATGTTTTTATGAAAATGTGGTTTTAGAGGATTGCTCCTAAAATTGTAAAGGACTGTTTGGACCTAACAATAATCCTTTTCCTTTTTGAACTTTTTTTCTTACCTCTTCCTATTTGATTAGGATATGAATAAAATGGAGGTGGAAATTTTGGTAAACCTATTTGAGGAGCTGATCCGCCTCTGTTTTTATATGTTTTAGCTCCTATTCTAGGAGCATTCCCACCTGTTATGTTTTTAATAACATCAATTTTGCAAGTGGAATACCAATGCTAGCTAATAATGTTCCTAAAACTCCACCTGTTTATGTTTTTGTTGGTTTTATATAAACAGCTTTTTCCATTTGTAGAGCATTAAGGAGATCCTTTTTTTGTTTCATATTTAACAGATCCTTATATGGAATCAACTGATGCATTCTGTTTTGAGGCACAATGAAACCACCTTTATTAACTCCTTTACCACACATCTTTTTTACGATTTGAGAAGCTCCTTATGAAGCTGTACCTGCTAGAGCTGATAAACCAAGAGTTTTACAATAGCTGGCAAAAATGTTTTTCCTAATGACAAAATTGAAGTCAATAAGCTTCCTCCAATTTGTTTTAGATAATTTTATATCCATTCCTTTTTCCAATTGTTTGCTTTTGTTTAATCTTTTTACAACATTTGCAGGTACATGAAGAGTATCAGAACCAGTTAATGCATTATTTGTCAACCTTAAAACAATAGTTTCTCTTCTATGATAAGCACGACTAAGATTCTTTTTTTGATTTGGTGATAATTTTGCATTTATTTTATAAAGTTGAGTCGT
>NC_090872.1:36564092-36574092 GCF_036669935.1 Montipora foliosa
GCTTAAACACCGAACTTGAAGCAACTTTCACACCAATGATACTCATTAAAGCCCATAAAGGTCAGACACGAATATTCATCTTAGGGGCTGTTTACATGATACTGCAATGACTTTCATTCCGGAATAAGTTTTGTCCCAGAATGTAGTTCCTACTGCATTCACAAGGCAAAATCGACCGTAGGCTTTCTCTCATGCATGGTTTTTTACAAGTTTTGGTGCAAGTTTCGCAGGACATGTTATTGTGCCAATTAATGGTCATATCTGCAAGTTAACTACCAACTTGACCATTGGGCTGCTTCTTTGGGCTAAACAGAAAAGACGAACATGTCTTTTTACTCTGAGTTATATGTTACTCTTATATCCTTTGAAGATCTCCAGGACCCTTTCTGTCTTCGTATCGCCCCATTTCCAGCGAATATTCGTATCTTTCTTGCCCCTTATCTTGTCAGTATTTTCTTCACCATCTGCCACCTTGAAAACGATACACATGCGCCACTCACTCCAGAATACACGGTTCATCTCAAAACGGAGTTCGTTTTCAGTTTAACCGGGATGAACTCATTTTGGAATGACTTGTACGGGGACGAAATTTCGTCTTGGTATCATGTGAACAGGTACAGAGGAATATATGGAGATGGAATGATCTCGTTCTGGAATGAAAGTCATTCCAGTATCATGTAAACAGCCCCTTACTTGTGACATGAAAAAATAGATTGTATTTGTCATGTTAATCACGTAGGCGCGGAGTTGTCCCATAGGAGTTTGGGAATATTCAGCATTGAATTTAGCAATTTGTTTTCATAGAACTTTTGTAGTAGAAACATGGCTGGTCAGTTTCGCTCTCCAAAGAGTAAAGAAGAGACCAGTCTAGTGTCGGAAGCCACTCCGAAAGCAAAGCAATACAACACTAAATGGGGTATAAAAGTCTTCAAAGAATGGCTGGGGCAGGCTCTCTCTCTGTGGTGGAGAGAATAAGAGCGTGCACGCGTCCCTTTGAATTTTGAATGCCGCCTCGTGATGTCACACTGAGAGAGCTGTCAAAAATAAGCCAATCAGCATAAACATTAAAAAAACAGCAGGCCACGCATTGTGTATTTCAAATTGCTCAAGGCAGAAACTCCCTAAAACTGTAAATGAAGGAAGCCTTGGCTAGAAAATCCTAACAACTACTGCAGATGCTGTATAGCGTAGCTAAATATTCTGTATGGTAATTCGTCGAATTCCCTTTTCACGTAAAATGTGACTCGTTTGTCACGGAAGAATTTAGCACACAAATTTGAAATGACAGGAATCGCAACAGAGAAATGCCTTTTCCCTGACCACATCTCCACTGTCTGAGACTCGTCAACCACAACTGCTGCAAAACTTTGGTAAAGCGAAGCAGAGTTTTCTTTTTTATTTATTTTAATGAAATACAGACATTACAACAACTACATCACACTATCATACCAGACAGATATTGTAATTCCTACACCATTTTATGTCAAAGGCTAATCGAGTATTTGTGATTATACATATGTATTTTACTGTTGGAAATTGGAATTTCTTATTTTCAAGTATTGCGGAGTTACCAGGAGATTGAGCAATCATTTGTGGAGCCCACTTTTTGGCTTAACCAAAGACTTGCTAAAATCGTGTAGAGTTCGTCTATCATTAAATGAGCAACTGAGGCGGCCGAAAGGCCCACGTTTTTGTCCAAATGTGATCAGTGAGAATGCTTTGTCGAGGACAGGAAACTACGAAAAACAGTTGGAAAAGAAGATTTTTCCTGAATCCTGTGGATAACAGAGATAGAACTTCCTTTCCTTTTACCAGAGAAGCCATTGCAGGGGTCGAGACTAAGTCGCTCCATGTTATCTCTTTCTTTTTTTTTTTTAATTGGAAATAAATTATATTTGGATTCAATTTCTAAAAAAGTATGTGACCTCTTTCCATATACATGTACAACCACTGTCATATACAAACACTGTCACTTTTTGCGTTTGCGATCCTGTTTTCCATGTGCATGATTGCTTCACGCAACTTAATCTCATGGCATTGTAAGAAAAGGGCGCAAAAATAAAAGCAGAATTAGTTTTTTGCGTCGTATTCAACTTCTTCTATTGCTGGAGTTTTTGCAAAGACGAAGGCAGAGAGGAAGTGTCAAGACACGTCACTGATTCTAGGTCTGATACATTTTCGAGGAGCAGCTTCAGCTGCAGCATAGCCAGTATCAAATTATACTGTAGGAACTGGCTCTTTGTGATCAAGAACGTTACTGCACGTATATTTGGCGTGATATTCAATTACGATATTCATTAAATTCAAACTTTTTTGAGGAGTATCCTCATTGCCACAATCATACTCGGACGCCATTTTTATTACTTATACTTGCCTCTAATTCCTCAAAATGTATCACATGCATAAAAATATCCTCTATTGATTGCAAACAATCAGAAACAGGTTACGACTGTGTTTCCATATCGTTGTTTCCTGGCTTTGGCATTGCAACTCGTCGCCAACAAGACGTAACGGTAGAAAAATTTCTATCTATTGCGTCTTGTTTGCGATCATTGGTGATTGTCAGCAATTGGTCGGAGGCGAACGTTAAAGGTATTTCCATTTGTGCAAACTGTTTGTGATCAAACTCTCAGAAGGTGCTTGCGATTGTTTGCGACAGAGTTACGCGCATATGGAAACAGCAGCTGAGATGTTCTGTAGAATTTCACACGTGATTTATCATTTGCAATGTGTCGTAGGGAAACTGTAATCTGCGTTGGTTTCCTCTTCAGTTTTTGTTTTTCAACTTATCATTTTTGGCAGTAAATTCCATAGAATCCGCTCACAGTTTCTGTTGTTAGTTTCTATTCTCTCCTTTTGCCTTATACATAAGAAATAATTTTCATTCTTATTTTCGTCCAGCACTCCACTGCTTCACAATATTTACTAGCCTGTGGCTAGTTGGCTACCGTTAGTGTCGAGCCCTGCATTGCATCCCGTTGCTCAACCTTTACTTAAGTAACGTTACGGTAAAATTGCAACATTCTGCCATGCGGGCAGGCCTTCATTCTACCCCAACCCCAGTCCCTCGTAGGGCGTGCTTGCAGGCTAGCAAAATAAGTGTACAACCAGTCTCAAATGCAAAGACGTTCAAGATCTGACCATTTTACAAGAGCACATGGCGCCAAATACGCTAAACGCTTGGTTGAACAAGTTCATTTGTAAAGTGACCAATTCGCTTATTTGTTACAGTCAAAATACTCAGTGCATGGGGCCCATAATTTGATAATAGTTATGATTAACTCGGTTAACGGACTGCATTATTCGTTTGAAACCTTCAAATATAATTTGAATATTGTGTTCATCCAACCGTAGCCTAAAGATGACCTCATTTGAAATATTGATTATAAGTGGCGTTAGTGGATAGCAAATCATGCAGAGTGCAGATACCTTCAAATAGATTCTTAGTCTGCTGCATATTTCAGCTGTTTGTATGCTAGCTATAGGCTTTTGCAGCCTCCAGATTATCGTCGCACATCACACTCACTTGCGAAGGGAATACTTGGGCCATATCTTCTGAATTGAGATAACAACCTGAGTGGATATCTTTAATTCCCGAGACATATTGCCTGTTCGATAACCATGTTTTATAAATGCAAAATTTCTTCTCTTACATGGATAGGAAATGCTTTACCAGGTGAGCATATTTCTGGCGGCCATTATTACATTACGTCAACTGCAATTCACGTCAAAAATAAACCAATCAACAATCTACAATTCATATGAGGTCACACTCGGGCTTCGGTTGGATGATTACGGCTTTTTGAGTTTGAAACGAACAATGCAGTCCGTTGGCAGCTAATGAAAACAATTCTTGAACAAGAGGCTACAGGTAGCCTACAATTTGTTCAAAGGAATTTTAGCCGCTCACAGTATTTCAGTGATTTTTATGTTACAATCAATATCCATTTGAATTCCGTAGTCCAAAGTCCAAAGTCCAAAATCCACATTCCATGCAATCATAGAATGGTTGTTCCCATTTAAACTGTTTATAAAGGCATTGACTCCAACCAAAACCAGTAAACAGATGCTTTACAAGCTTCTATGCTGCTATTTAAAAACGTTTCATACTTTTTCTTCACAATACTGGGAGAATCATGTATAAAATTATGTAATTAGCCACGTAAGATATGTTACCAAATCATACGATGACTGGATATTGCATGCAACGAAAACACAAAAACTCGTTTCCGTTCATACGCTCAATTTTCTGTAACATATTCAGCTAGCCTGAGTCAGGGTGGCTTAGTGGTTATCTATCAGGCCTCCCACCACTGCGACCCGGGGTTCAATTCTGGCCTCGGCCAGCATGTGGGCTGAGTTTCAGTCGATCTCAACCTGACTCGAGGGTTTTTCTCCAGGTACTCCGGTTTTCGTCCCTCATCAAAATCGACTAACAGGTAATTAACATCTAGCTGTGGTGCTGTGCTCCGACATCAAACATGGACTGTATAGCGGCAGCCAGAGGCACCTTCGTATGCTTTCAGCCCGATGTCGTGAGCCGCGCCCTTCGGAATTCAGGCCTCGACTGCAAGTAAGGGTGATTAGCGCTAGCAATATTTCGCACTGGCAATATATTTCCCATTACTCTGTCGCATGGGTTTACTTGTCATTGCAATTGCCTCTGAATGAGATACAGAGTTAGGATCCTACTTGGTCTCCCTTCCATGAGACAAAGAAATCTTGTGCATCGAATCCCAAAGTCCATTTGGTTCTCTCTGAATAATTTACAGCATCACATTTTTGTCATAGCTTCAGAAGATTTTCTTGTAAATTCTTTTAGTTTCATGATTATTGCAAGTTATAATATATCTCTATGAGCCAGTTGAGCTTAATTCACTTTCATTATCATAAAACACAATTGAAAAAAAAAATTACATGTGTTTGAAAAATCTGTTGTAGTTTCCTCTGGCATATTTTTATTGCCATTTTTTGTTTCCTCATCGACCAACCACTCAAACAAAAACACTAAAAAAAAAAGACTCAAAAGTTTCTGGGCGGTTTGTATAAATGCACCCCACTGAGGATGCCGTAAACATTATTGCTAATTCTTAACAAGCGTATTTGAAAGCTCTATACATTTCATCCAGACTCAGGATTCAATGGGACCAAGGAAGATAACAACAATACAACCATATCTTCTCACCAAGCTTATTCATTTGAAAGCTATAGAGGCAACCGACCATCTAAGGAGGTTAAATAAGCAATCGTCGATTATTGATGCCACGTTCACTTAAAATTTTCCTGCCTTTTCACTCGAAAATGTATAAACGTGGCAAAAAATCACCAAAGTGGTCGTGCACTGTTGCAAAGATATCGATGGGCAAAAACATTCTTAACTTCATATCTCATAAACAACACGTGAAAACTGAAAGGGTTTCTCCATGGAGAAAAACCGAGATTGTGGCACTGATTACCAACTGAGCTATGAGGACATACAGTTGGGGGAAAGTCAATTTGTTGGGCTCATTTGTTCCATTTCTTTCTTTCATCGAGTCTTTCATGGTGTGGTGCAAATGATAATGCGTGCGGGCAAAAGCTAGAACTAAACAGTTGTTTTGAACATTGCGAGAGTTGTGTGACGTATTACGTTAAGTTATAATTCAGTGCATTGTATATGTAGTTTGAGTTGACTTCATTGTTATAAGAGCCTGCAATCCTCCTGTTTGCAGTTTTGCCGCCATGTTTGTGTTAGTAAGAGATTTGGTGATTAAAGCGTAATATTCTCCAGGCAAATGTTTCCTTCTTATACAACAATTTAATCACCATCTCAATGGACAAAGTACTTCGGCCAGAGCGCTTGGAAACGGACCCTAACAGTGCCGAAGCTTTGAAAGAATGGATACATTGGAAAACAACGTTTGATAACTTCTTGGCTGTGCTACCACAAACTGACCTGAATAAGCTCTTGGTATTGGCGAACTTTGTGTCTCCCTCAATTTTTCAACACATGGAAGAGTGCACCTAGTTCAAAGCAGCCGTAGGAATATTACAAGCGCTTTTTGTAAAACCTCGGAATGAGATCTTTGCCCGCCATATGCTTGCAACGAGGTGCCAACAACCTCACGAAACGCTGGATGAACTCCTCCAATCTCTCAAAACACTTAGCAAGGATTGCAATTTTCAAAGTGTCACCGCCTCTAAATACCACAAAGAGAGCATTCGGGACGCTTTTATTACTGGATTACAGTTACCTTTCATCCGCCAGAGGTTATTGGAGAACAATACGCTAGATCTGAAAACTATGTTTGATCAAGCTCGTTCTCTGGAATTGGCTATGCGTAATTCCGAATCCTACGCTAGTCCTCCTTCATCTGTCAATGCAGCAGTCCCGCTCTCCGCTATGGAGGATCAGGAGCAGATAGATTCTGGCACACTAGCCGCAGTAGGATCAAATGCCTCCACTTGTTTCTTCTGTGGGAACAGGAACCATCCTCGTTCAAGATGCCCTGCCCGGGATGCAGTTTGCTCAAAATGTCAGAAAAGGGGCCATATTGCGAAAGTTTGCTGTGGAAAGATCATCAGTAAGAGCAAATTTTCAGCTGCAGCCTGGTCTCCCACACTTGCTGCAGTGGGTGCTCCTGAATCCCTTTCAAAGTCTCTAGGAACTGTTACTATAGAAGGTTTGGAAGTCAAGGCCCTCTTTGATAGCCGTAGTACGGAAAGTTTTATTCATGCAAGGTTGGTGGAGAAGGCAGCTCTTATTGTTTGTCAGTATCCATGGCTACCTCAGTATCTAGTACAGTCAGTATCACTGGAACATGTGCCGCTAATCTCTCCTACCAAGGGCATGAATATGCAGATTACAGCCTGTCGGTCTTGCCTGGACTTTGTGCTGACCTAGTCCTTGGTCTTGATTTTCAATCCCAGCATTCGAGTGTCACTTTCCATTTTGGGGGCTCTGAACCACCCTTGGCCATCTGTGGTTTTAGTAAACTGAATATAGATCCACCTGAACCGTTTGCAAATCTGACTGCAGACTGCCATCCAATTGCCTCGAAGTCTCGAAGATACAGTCAAGAGGATACCGCCTTTATTGATGAGGAAGTGAAAAGATTACTCAAAGAAGGCATCATAGAGCCAAGCCTTTCACCATGGCATGCTCAGGTCGTTGTAACTAAGGACGAAAATCACAGGAAGAGGATTGTGATCGACTATTCACAAATAATCAACCGATTCACACTTCTAGACGCTTTTCCTCTACCCAGAATAAGCGACATGGTCAATAAGATCACACAGTACAGAGTATTCAGCACCATTGATCTTCGAAGTGCATATCATCAAGTGCCACTTAAGGAAGCAGACAAACCTTACACAGCCTTTGAAGCTCGAGGTAACCTCTACCAGTTCACGCGCCTGCCCTTTGGGGTCACTAATGGAGTAGCCTGTTTTCAGAGAGAGATGATGAAGTTTGTAGATCAAAATGGTCTTGAGGCGAGCTTCCCCTACCTTGACAACGTTACCATTTGTGGCAAGGACCAAGAGGATCATGACGCTAACCTGAAAAAGTTTCTGGAAGCTGCCAAATGCAGAAACCTCTGTTATAACACTGACAAGTGTATTTTCGCAACCCGCCGTCTCCCTGTCTTTGGATACATCATCGAGGAGGGCACCCTACGTCCAGATCCTGAATGTCTACGACCCCTTCGCGAACTCTCAATTCCACACAATTCTAAGTCCATGAGCAGGTGTCTCGGATCATTCTCTTATTATTCACAATGGATTCCAACGTTCTCGGATCGAATCAAGCCAATTGCCTCTTGCAAGACATTTCCCTTGCCCCAGCCAGCTGTTGAAGCATTTGAGAGTCTCAAGAAGATGATAGAAAACTCTGTTGTCACCACTATCGATGAGACCATTCCATTCGAGGTGGAAACCGATGCGTCTGAGGTGGTGCTGGAGGCCACCCTCAACCAGGGTGGAAAACCTGTTGCCTTCTTTTCACGAACTCTTCAACGCAGTGAACTGAGGCATGCATCCATAGAGAAAGAAGCCCAGGCCATAATAGAAGCGGTGAGGCATTGGAGACACTTTCTTTCTGGAAGACACTTCATCCTGAAAACTGATCCGAGATCGGTGGCCTACAATTTGGACAAACATCATAGAGGGAAGATAAAGAACGAGAAATTCTTGCGTTGGCGATTGGAACTCTCCTGCTTCAGGTTTGATATAGTCTATCGCCCTGGTAGAGATAACGTCCCAGCTGACACACTTTCCAGGGCTATGTGCACCATGGCCACTGAAGATTTCCTCTTCAAGCTTCACAAGGCTCTTTGCCATCCAGGCGTGACCAGACTAAACCACTTTGAGAGAACCAAGAACCTTATTCCGTCGATGAGATCAAGAAAATGACAAGCCGGTGCCCTGTATGTTGCGAATGCAGACCTCAGTTCCATCGTCCAGAGAAGGTTCCCCTTATCAAAGCCACTCAGCCATTCGAGAGGATCAATATCGACTTCAAAGGCCCCCTTCCAACGAATAACGGAAACAGGTACTTCCTCATGGTTGTTGATGAGTACTCCAGGTTCCCATTTGTTTTCCCGTGTCCTGATGTGTCTACCAACACAGTTGTTGAGTGCCTTACACCGCTCTTTTCACTTGTTGGAATGCCAGCTTATGTCCATTCAGACCACGGAGCTTCATTTATGAGTAGAGAGTTACACAAATTCCTGTCTTCGAAAGGGGTGGCTTTGAGTCGAACTACCAGTTACAACCCAGAAGGAAACGGCCAAGCAGAGAGATGCAATGGCGTGATATGGAAAGCAGTTACTATGAGTTTGAAATCCAAGAACCTTCCACTTAAGAATTGGCAAGGTGTCCTCTCTTATGTGCTACACTCTGTCCGCTCCCTTTTGTGTACTGCCACCAATGAAACTCCTCATGAGTGATTCTTTGGTTTCTCACGCCAATCATCTGCTGGCGCCTCCATCCCCACCTGGCTAGCTACACCTGGGCCAGTGTACATAAAACGTCAGGTGCGCACAAGTAAGATGAACCCTTTGGTAGATGAGGTGGAACTACTCCAAGAAAGCCATCACTACGCTCATGTACCCTATCCTGACGGTAGGGAGACGACAGTAGCTACAAAGCACCTTGTGCCGAAGGGACAAATTGTTGAGAGCCTGTCAGCACCAGGATGTATTCCAGAGGAAGCAGAGAACTTGCCCCTTGACCCATGTGTGGGTGTTACTCCTGATGCAGAATCATCGTCTGGGCCCGAACCTCAACCCGAGCTTGCACCTGTACAGAATGCGGAACTTACACCTGTCCCGGATGTGGAACCTGCACCCATTCATCACTCCCAACGAGTTCGCCGACCTGTAGTTAGACTCAATCTTTAAGGACAGGGTGAATGTGGTGTAAATGATAATGCTTGCCGGCAAAAGCTAGAACTAAACAGTTGTTTTGAACGTTGCCAGAGTTGTGTGACGTATCACGTTAAGTTATAATTCAGTGCATTGTATATGTAGTTTGAGTTGACTTCATTGTTATAAGAGCCTGCAATCCTCGTGTTTGCAGTTTTGCCGCCATGTTTGTGTTAGTAAGAGATTTGGTGATTAAAGCCTAATATTCTCCAGGCAAACGTTTCCTTCTTATACAACACACGGGAACACATGAGCCCAACAAACTGACTTGCTCTCAAATGTGTGGCCTCTATATCTTAGTTGGTAGAGGATTGCAACGGAATCACAGAGGTAAGGGTTTGAATTCCGATGAAGCCACCTGAAAATTTCGGGTGTCTGTTGGTAACATTCGCTTCAATTGTCCAGCTAAGTGCGATGATCACTTCTATCTTTTGGCTATAACCCACATTTCAAATACATCCGATTCTTTCATTCACAGATTTATCAAGTGGGTGGTGCTATTAACAACTGAAGGCTGTTTGTTCTCTTCCTATTTGTAATTGCCAATGCTCAAACCACAGCCAAAACCCCTAACTTTGAGAATAAGGGTAATATCG
>NC_090872.1:36584092-36599092 GCF_036669935.1 Montipora foliosa
ATAAAGCTGCTGGACTGGATGCTGCCATCACAGCTGAAGCACTACAAAATGGCGGCGATGCAATGATTGATGTTGTCCATGGGTTCTGCACTGACGTATATAGCAGTCTCACACCACCAGACCAATGGACCGCTAGTGTCATTGTTCCTCTTCTCAAGAAAGGGGACCTCAACTTGATGACCAATTACAGAGGAATATCCCTCCTGTCAGTTTCTGCCAAAGTGTACAACAAGATCTTGTTCAACAGAATTTGAGATCATGTGGATACCATCCTAAGGAGTAATCAGGCAGGATTTCGCCTTGGCAGAAGTTGTGCCCAGCAGATCCACACTCTAAGCAGATAATGAAAGGTCTCCAAGACTACAATCTCCCTAACACTGTAACCTTCATTGACTTCAAGAAGGCTTTTGATTCCATCGCCAGGAGGGTTATGTTTGCTGTGTTGTGCAACTATGGAATACCAGAAGCTGTGGTCATTGCTATAAGCACACTCTATGGCAACTCTAGAGGTGCAGTGATGGTAGATGGGAGCATTTCTGACCCGTTTGTCGGCGTGCCCCAGGGCGATGTTCTTGCCCCTTTCCTGTTCATCATCTTGGTTGCCTTCCTTTTGGCAAAGGCCACTTCAGACACTGACTCTGGAGTTGTGACACATCCACGTCGTTCAAGAAGGTACCCAGCCAAGGTACTAAATGACCTGGACTTTACTGATGACATTGCATTGTTAGAATCCACCCTCCTCCTTGCACAGGCCAGCATACCAGAACAGCACCAGCAGCACAAGATCTCGACCTCGTACCTAATTAGTGTGCCTAAGACAAAATATACGACTGCAAATGGTCATCCTATGCCACCACTCAGGGCTGTCATTAGTAGCCGGCAGCCGGCGACTGTCGCCGGCTACTCTGACGAAAATCGCCGGCTAGTTCACTGACGAAATGACACCCAAAAGTTTAGATACCGAACAAGTCTGACCAGCATATTCATTTCCTTGGTAGAAATGTGAAAAGTAAAGTATCTTATTTCCGAATTGCAGGCTTTTCTTCCAAGAAAAGTAATCACAAAGTAGGTTTCCTAATACATCACAAAGTCCGCTCCGCGTGCTGAGTAGTTACCAGGACTCCTTTCTGCTGTTACATAACATTTTAGTGTGATACTGCGCCTGACTGAAAAAGCCAATATGGCTGCGAAGAGAAGACAAGGTTTGGTGGATAATTTTTTCACTGTTGTTTCTAAGACGCCAAAAGGTAAGTGTTTAATTTTAACACGTCAACCACAAGGTTTGCCAAAAGTGTCGTTTTTTTGGGACAAAAACCGCACTTCCAGGAAAAAATAGAAGTCGTTGTTTGCCAGAAGTTAGTAGAACTAGTGGTTTAGTTGAAGTTAAACGGCAGAATATCCTGGCACTTCGCAGCTGTTAGTAGTTTCCGGTTTCTTGTCAAAACAGGAACGTTCTAGTATTAAATGTTTTCTTGGATGAAATTGGTTTATAGCCATTTGACAGCTCACTGCTGTTTATAGAACATTCATTCACTTATGCCGTGTTGGCACTTAAGCGTTTCTGCAGTTTTGTTGTTTACTTATCTTGGTAAAGGTTTCCTGTGTGTAAACGTCAACCGACAATGGAAATTTCCTCGTGATCAGTCATGGTTTACGTCGGTAACCGAAGTCACAATGTCAGAACTGTTTGCAGTGGCGTGACATTAGTTTTCATTTCCCACGGTGCTCTGATCACTTCATCGCCATTCTGAATTTTTTTCAAACTCTCTGATACAAAAGATATTGGGGTCCTACCGTATTGAAAAAATTAGAACAAAATCAAAATGATATATTGACAATGAATTTTTTTGTTGTGAAAATCATATCCCTACAGCACAATCATAAAATTTCATTACCTTCCCTTTAATTTTTAGAAACGGACCCTTGCGCAGTCCCTGAACCTATTGTACAAGATGAGCTACCAAGCAATCCACAGGCATGCAGTTTTGAAACCAGTTCATCAAACTCAATCCAAGTAGATAAAACTACACCATCAACAGTTTCTGTGACGCAAGTTACTAAGTCTAGATATGCAGTTGTTGCATCTGCTAAAAAGGGTGATACTCCATTTGACTCTCGGCAAGAAAAAATTGAAAAGCAAAGAGAGCTTGTGGAAAGCATGTTTCCTGCTGAAAAAGTTCACCACAATGCCATATGCGCTAATTGTTCCAAAGTATGTGGTAATTTCAAACATGAGTGGTTACACAAGGAGGAACTTGCCTTCTGCCCACAGACAAAGATATGGTGGTTGGCATTTGTTGAGGGGAAAGGCATGTTTTGTTTACTGTGTAGAAAACATGATTGTCAAAATCCACAAAACAAGGCTGCTGTGTTTAATAAAACCCCAGCAACCCAGTATAGGCCTGCCACATTAAAGGAACATGTTGGCACACCCTTATCCTCTCACAGTCACCCTGGAAAGAGAAAGCAACAACACCAAGATGCAATTTACAGGGAGATACTGCAAAGAACCTCATTCTTTCAATGGGAACTAGATGAACAAAGACTTTATGGTGATGAAGAGCTAGCGAAAGCATTTACCGCCTTCTACTTCGTAGCAAAACGGGAGATGGCAAACAGCAAAGTATTACCACTTCTTAAACTCCTAGAAGTCTTGGGGGCAAGAGAGATTGGAACTTTTGGACATAGATCCAAAGGGTCTCTCCATGAAATTTTTTGCACCATTGGAGAGGCAGTCCTTGACCAAATGATTGACCAAATATCAGACGCTGGCCGTGTTGGATTATTATGCGATGATGCTACAGATATAGCAACACTTGAGCAAATGTTGACATTTGTTCAGTATGTTCACAGCGGGAAAGTCAATGTCAGATTTCTTACCATTGATAATCTTCAACAAGTGCTAATGCAGCTACCATTCTTGCAGTTCTTGAGCAACGTTTTCAACAGCTGGGCATCGAGATGTCAAAAATTGCTTCCCTTGCAAGTGATGGTGCGTCAGTAATGATGGGCAAAACAGGTGGCTGCCAAGCTGCGAGACAAGCATTGTCCAACACTGGAGAACATACACTGTGTTTGCCACAGGCTTGCACTTGCCTGCACACACTCTGTGGCAGACATTGCTCAGGTTGGAAGAGTGGAAACAAACTTGTGACAACTATGGAAGTATTTTGACAACTGTGTACACTAAGGTTCAAGAAAAGCAGAAGCAAGTTCACCTGAGCACGGATGGTAGGAAGAAGGTTACAAAGCGTCTCCAAAAGGCATGTAAGACGTGATGGTTGTCTTTTGACAAGGCCGTAAAAGCTGCTCATGAAGATCTTTACTCCATACTTTTGTGCTTGACTGAAATGGCAGATGATACTACAGCAGATGGACTGTTAAAGAAGTTGAAGTCTTCAGATTGGATAGCAGCCCTGTATATACTTACAGATGTTCTACCTGTGCTATCACTATTATCAAGAACCTTTCAACGAGGTAGCATAAACTTCAGCCAAATTCAGCCCAGCTTTGAAATCACAGTAGCCAGTCTGCAAGCTATTCCTGAACAAAACAAAGCCTTGTCTCGCCTCAAGTCTGATTTTGGAGAGGGTGGTAGATTTCATTTCTTGTCATCGGACATTTCAGTTACTGAAAGAGTTCTTGAAAGAGCAAGCACAATTCAAGTCAAGTATGTGACCAAACTAGTGGAAAACATTCACAACAGATTCGATTCTGATGCAATGTCTGTTGTCTCTGCATTCAAGATATTCAATCCCATGGAGCTTCCTTCAAAAGAGTCAGAAAAATGGGCTGATTATGGACTGGCAGAGGTAAAGACACTCGCACAACATTTTTTCCCAACCAACAAGATGTTTGACCAGGTCACGGCAGAGTTCCCCCTGCTTAAGTACCACATGCAGACCTTCGTATCAAATGGAAAGAATGCAAGTTCAACAGAAATTTGTTTATCAACTCTCCTTGGTAACTCAGCTTACACAAAACTCATGCCAGCCATTGTACAGATTGCAGAAGTAGCCCTGTCAATGCCTGTAAGTAATGCATGGCCAGAGCGGGGTGCAAGTACTGTGAAAAGAATAAAGACAAGACTTAGGGGCTCTCTGGAAAACAGAATGCTCAATTCATTGATGCATATCAGCATCAATGGTCCTGATTTGCACACTCCTGAGGCAAACCATGTCATTAAAATGGCTGTGAAAAAGTGGCAAACAACAAAAGAAAGAAGAAAGGTCAAACCGAGTCTTCAGACAGCAATGGCAAAAAGCTGTGATATGGGTTGCCAAGCAGACATTGAAGACTGCCAAATTCTGCAACCAGAAGTTGGAACAACCACTCAAGATAAACCACTGGAGAGTATGGAACTGGAGCACCCGTTAGATTCTGAGGACACAGTTGAAGATGAGGAAGTAGAATTGCACACCGAGGAGGAAATGGCTGAGGAGTAGAACATGGAGGATGTTTATCACATTTTTAACCTGACCGAATGCAGTTCAGACATTGATTCAGCCTTTGGCTCAGAGTAGGAGGATGATTTCTAATACTAAACAAATTGCAATTTCTCATTCTATGAGGTAGTTTTCACTGAGATTTCCTAGCTTGTCCTCAAATGTCAGAGAACTAAATAAAAATCTCTCTCGTTTATACTGTATTCTACAAATTCCAGGAAAAGGCTTACAATAGTATTTGGGCTTCTGTACCCCTAGCAGGCACAGGAAGAGCTCTCGATCGTGATTGTGATTGTGATTGTCTTTCTGGTGGGAAATACCTCTTCAAAACGATGTGAGACCCTGCATTTCAAAATTTTCTCGACAAATGGGGTGGGGTGGGGGGCGTACTATTTATTATCAGCCATCTCAACTGACTAATCATTAACAGTACTGTTCTTTTCACGAAGTGAGACTTGTTAGAATGTCCCTGAGGAAAGGCAATTTTTGACTGTATCAAAACGTTAAACTCATTTTGCTTCTGGGGGCTTTGCCCCCTGGACCCTCCCACTTTAATTGAATGTATGATAACCAACTGGAACTCAGAAAAATCAGAATACCACATGAGACTTAAACCTACCATCTTCCCAGATCTAGCTGGATGCTCTAAGCACTGAACTATATATACTGAACTATATAATGCTATATATACCGCACAGCGGTTGCTCAGTTGGTTGAGCACTGGGCTGTCATGCGGGAGGTTGTGAGTTCAACTCCGGCCGGACCAACAATCAGGGTTTTAAAATAACTGAGGAGAAAGTGCTGCCTTTGTAATTACATCGGCAAATGGTTAAGACTTTCAAGTTTTCTCGGATAAGGACGATAAACCGTAGGCCCCGTCTCACAACCCTTCAATGTTCATAATCGTGTGGGACGTAAAAGAACCCACACACTTGTCGCAATGAGTAAGGCATGTAGTTCCTGGTGTTGTGGTCTGTCTTCTGTGGTGTATCATGGTTGGGAGGGTAAATGCTCGGAGATATTAGCTACACCAAGCTACTCTAAAATCCGAGGGTAAAGAAAGATATATGATATGATATATGATATATATTGCTATTTATCTGTCTTTCTGTCACATTTCCCAAACCTCAACTTTGCTCTAAACCCTAAACCCTAACTCCATTCTTGGTCTTTGTGCGTGATTTAGGAGCAATTAGTCCAAATCATATGTTAGTCCCACAAACTCTTCAAAAGTGGTAGCGGATTGTCAATACAATACAGATGGTGAAGTGTCATCTACGTCCTAAAAACCAGGTGCTAGGTCACTGATCCATCTGCAGATCTCGTCAAGCTCGACCTTACGAATACGACCTCCAGCAGTTAATCTGTGCTGTCCAGCCAACATCCACTTTTGCCACTCATGTGGTCCTTGATTGGTTTGTTAATGGACACATCCAAAAGCTGAATTGATGGACCTCAAGGTACTGCCAACTGGTTTGGTAAGTGAACTCGGAACGAATCCCAGACAAGGATCGTCTTTGGCCTTCTGAAGCTACCAACTTTGCTCCAAACGGTCCTTAACCAGTCCTGAATGAGTGTTTCGTCCATCCAGCCCTTGGTTTGCCACCTGACAACAACCTCTTTTGGAAAGTTCAAGTTCTTAGGGAGTGTTTTTCGACACGACATAAGGTGACAGTTTGGTGCCATCACCGAGGCAGGCAAGCATCATGGTAAACCTGTCCTTGTCATGAACTGTGCTCACAATAGGGATGCTCTTGACTCCTTTCTCTGACACTGTACTGTTTGTTAAATGTCAAATGTAAGCGGGGTCTGATCCACATTAACTAAGTATTTAAGATCAAAGTCATGCTCCTACCGTTTAGCGAACATGAAATGTTGAAACTTGATTAACTTTTCTTCCTAATCTTGTGGAACATTTTGAGCAATTGTTGTTCGCCTTCTGATGGAGAAGCCAAATTGATCCATGAAGCAGTAGCACCAGCATTTGGACACTAAATTGTTTCAATCCCAGCTTTTACACAACTGATTTTGCTTTAAGGAAGATAACGTCAGTGGACACGCCAGCTTTGCGCTTCTCGGTGATCCACTCAGCAACTTCCTTCTCGAGCTCCAGAAATGCAGCAGAGCAACCTCGTAGAGCTCGCTTGTTGCAGGGTGTGTTAAGCAGCTTTGCTCATTGCGATCGCCAGCAATGCACCGAGCTTTCATCTACATTAAACTGCTTTCCAGCGGCACGGTTTCCTTTGTCAACAGCATCAGCTACAACACCTTCCTGGACCGAGTCACACAATAGCCCGCCATCAGTAAACAACATGGCAACGTTTGCTTTCGCATCAGCTGTGTGTAGAGATCACGTTTACCGAGGCATATGGAAGCCATCGATTGGAGAAAAACTTGTTGATAAACGGGAGGTTGGCAACCCCATGGACGAACACGCTGTGAAAGTAGTGAAGGGCAATGAAACGGTCGGCCACTTGCCTTGCAATTCTCCAGAATAGCGTGGTATTTTCTTGCATGTAGTGGAGAAATCAGTGTTGAGGTGATCGGTCGTAAGCAGGTGTGCTGAGGAATGGAGATTCCATGCCAGTTAGAGTCTAATTGCTCAAACAAAGAGCAAATGAAACGCTTGAAAGAATTACTGGTATTAAGGTTTAGAACCTGAAGATGCAAACAAACGTCTCCCGCGTCTCCCGAAAGCAGTGACCAACAACAGGTTTCAATATGTTTAATCTTTAGTTACCCCTACGAGCCAGTTTACTCCCTCTGAAAGCAATTGTCTTGTGTATAAGCCGCACCCACGATTTTTAGCCCAAACGTAAGCAAAAACGGGCAAGACATTCCTTACTTGTCCTTCATTTATGGTGTGCTTAATGAAAGCACATTTCTCCTGAGACCAACAGATACCATCTTTGACTTCAGTCAGGTCGTGGTTGACCACCAGTTCACAGGATGGATCTGATAGCTGATCGATAACTTTTCTCATACATGTATATCGGATGCATCTGGATTTGAATCCTTCATTCATTGCCAACGTGTTAATGAAAGATATTGCTTCGCATTTGAAGAAGTGAGTGTACATGTATTGCCTCGGCAACTCACGTTAGTCTAGCTTCTTCATGGCAATAGTAACGTCATTTATCAGGATTGTAAGCTTGTCTGAAATTCTCTTTTCTTCAGACTTGGAAGTCAAAGCCAAACTTTTGAATTTGTAATTTTGCTACCAAAAACGACAGCTAAAGCTTTGGATTGACTACAACATTCTCCCTTCCACCACTTTGTAACTCTTGAGTGGATGATGGAGGTGGTGGACTGAGAAAATCCTGGAATTCTTTCATGTAACTGTACTGATAGCTTGGCCGGGCATTCTTTTCCAACTTGAAACTGTTCCTGTAAATGAAAGGAAATCAAATCCTCCTCAAAGACCTATTTACAAGTATTCCTATATCCTAAGAATTCTTGGTAGTCAACTTGACAGTAAGATGCCCTTAAAAGGAGGTAAATGCCAGAATTGGAAATCTAAGATGATCAAAAAAGTTTACTACATGATGGAGACTTTGCACTGCAACCATGCAATCACTTTCATATAGAAGATTGATTGATTGATTGATTGATTGATTGATTGATTGATTCATGGATAAATGGATGGATGGATTGATGGAATGATGGAGTGTGCACGTATGAAATTGGTTGGTAAACAATCAGAACAAAACTTTGAAACAAAACGCCAGATACCGTAAGCCAAACTTCAGGTGAAAAAAAGGTCTAATATCACATTGCAAACCATGCCTATTTAACAGAGGCCCTAAATGACATATTTTGCAATAAAACAAATATTAACCAGAACTAACCTGAAAGATCTTCATCACACGGATCCTGCTTATTTCAAATAGACCACCACGATTTTGATTGATCTTTTTCTTTCACATTCCACACGCACTTATAATACTTTATTGACCAAATACAGCGGTACTTATGTAGCGCAAAACCACTCCTCGTATTGTCTCGCTCTTGAATTCTTTGCTGGCTTGTCTTGCTCAGTGCACCTTTGATCATCACAAGATGAAATGAGACCCAAAGTTGCTCTTTACATAGCCGTCAGCACTTGTGAGATCGGCAAGCATAAATTTGATCATATGGAACATATTTTAACCCCATGAAGAATTGACTTTTTGGTTCACAAAAGGTCTATCTCCAAGAATCAGTTGCCTCATTAGAGGTACTCTTTCAAAATACAACGTGATGCACAAGATCCAGAGAAATTTTCATGTTCATGTTTCATGCCAGTCTTCAGTGTTTAATTCATTTTGTGGTTCCCTTTCACATGCTCATAACAGTTTAAACCAGCAAGAAAATGCTAACAAATGCCGGTGTGGATTAGAATTGAGATATCCATACAGTTTGAAAACTATTTGAAATAAAATGTGACATCATGAACACTTTCAGCTGACAAAAAATGGCCATTTACAGTGCAGCGCGCCTTACCATGGCCAACCAACAAATTTTGACATTTGACAACTATGTGTAAATATATGAACTCAACAACCCATGCAACGGTGTTCAACTTACAACCGTATGACCTTTGGGAGGATACGAGACTGTCAATCAAATTCGCACACCCTTATTGACAGTTTATTTGTAAAAAATCTTTGTTAGGTGGCCACAATAAGGTGCATCGCATTGTAATGGTAGTAACTCAAACCAAGAACGATTGATGCTAGTTGCTTCTCATCTTCCATTCCCATTGACACAACCGTTAGGTAAAAAAGATGGTAAGCTAGTTTGCTGCAAAATGAATACAACTAGCAAGGGGGGAAGATTAACAACCAACAGGCTCAGTTTTAGACGAAATGGAGAAGTGAAATATATGTTGCAGTTAGAAAAAATTTCAGGTATTTTTTTAAACTAGGTTGTTACTTTTTAACCAGGTAAATATTAACTACGTAGAGTTTTAACCCAACTGTCCAAAAAGGGATTTTCTTTCTTGGGGGGTGTGGTTAAAAGATTTGGGCCTGGTATTTAAGGGGATACCAAAAGGATTAGCTTTCTGTCTATTAATGTACAGCTTTTCTCATGTGACCGAGTGATGCAGTTTGAGTCAAAGCCCACCAACTGCTCACCATTGAAGACACAGAAATTACTGCAGCAACCTAGATATCCAGGGGACGTAACTTTCAATCCATTTGAAACTTAGTTTCACTTACTAATATAATATAATATAATATAATATAATAAATACATATCCTCCACATTTATTGAATGTATTAGCTTTACTTGCCGAAAGAAACTTTTGAATGTTCACAGGGAAATAATTATTATTAGTTTACTACCAGCCCCTCGTCAAAAGTGGTATAAATCCCCAATATTGGCATGTTCACTAACAAACTTGCCAGACTATTCATTCTCACCTCTAAACCAAGCATCTATGAACAGAATTCCAACAGTGATGTTGTTCTGTAAACCTTGTAAGGTAAATCCACCCTTCAAATACATTAGAAGATTAGAAATATGAAGCAATGAAAACTCACTGAATTGATAATAGCCAAGGGGTATGGCCTTTGTTTGAGGACTGGAAGGGTATTTTTTTGCCAGGAAATATGAGGGAGCAACAGGGAAGAAGTAGGAGAACTGAGGACATTGGAAAACAATCATCTGATTACAGAGACAAGAGTAGTAAAGAAAGATCAATTTTCACCTGTGGTAACTGAAGGAGCTCCTTCCTAGAAACACACACATCAGCACGGCTTATGTGAAGCTGGTTTGGTAAATTGACATGGGATTTCCACATCTGTGTTATGGTAAAGTCACGAAAAAAAACAAGGATGAATAAGAACTAAAAAGAGACCCTGACTGACAGCAAAACAGCTCATCAAACGTAAGGAGGGAATCTTGGTGCAATTTCAGTCCAAGGTATCATCAAAGCATGCTCAGAGATCCTAACTCTCCCCCTGGATAAACAATTGTTGGGGTTAATGGTGGAATTGCTTTGGAAAAGCAAAGCTGTTGTAAAAAACAAACCACTGACCTGTAGCAAAGGCCGAACAAGATTAGGATCAAAAACCAGAAATCCATCAACTCCTGCTTGAATTTCTCTGAGTTTAGATCTACATGTAAGACACAACTGGATGGCTTAACATTAAATACAGTAGTTATGAATCAATTTTCATCATGTCTGACAAGGATTGCAGATAAAATTCGTGGCCCTCAACAGTAGTTGAGATGACTCATCGCCTACAGTAAGGATAGCCGAACTTCAACAGTGTCGACAAAGTTGCAAGTACTAAGGATTGTCTCGTCAATAAATTACCAAGCTTCAATGAACAAAGCTGGGTCGACTCATGTTGACTGTTCAAGAATAATTATCTGATCAGTGTATAGGAGTTATTCGTTTTATTATTTGTTTTATTTCTTTTGTATCGCGTTCTTATTCCTTCGTAATTGAAACCCTCTATGTGAGCAGAACGAGTGCAAACTAACTTTTTAAAATAGCAAAAAGAAGCATGCAGAGCTTGCAAATGTAAGACATGAAACGCTACAATAGGTCACTACCTAAAATTTGATAAATTACTCTCAGGGCTTTTGTGGACAAAATAAATCCAAAATAATAACCTTACTCACCGAGATACACTCTTGATAATATTTTGTTTGCACTGTGGACTGTCACATGGTAACACAACTGGTGCCATTCCTCCAGTAGCATGACAGCCCCTTGCATGACACGTCTGAATAAACGAAAAAAAAGTGCTCAGTAATAACCCAATTTGCTTTTGGGTAATATCTAGCTTAGCGGGCTTTCTTGCAGTGAGAAACTGAACTGCTAAGAGAGCAGCTCAACGTTGGCCCGAAGGAGCTGTTATTTCAAGGAGACCTGTCTTCAGGTTTGTAATGATTTTTGGTCACAATTCAATAAAATTAATCCTCCCACTTAACACTTTGATCACATTGAAATCATTTTTAGAGCACTTTTTTTCCATTTCAAATGAATCAATCTCGAAAGATATATTAATTTTGTTACATTATAAAACCCTGAAATGACATGAATCTGCGCACAACCTTTTCGAGTTTTCACAAAACTGTCTTTCTTGACTGGTCAGAACTTAAAATAGCTTAAGTTTTGGGACAGGAACACTCCTTAGTACTCAAGTACGAGTCGTCAGATTTGAGTAGAATTTGCAGCTATGTACACATAAGGTCCTAATTCTCTCCAGAACATTCACACAGTCATCCAGGAATACTGCTGAATTAGTCAATCTTAGTATGCACTATTAGCTAGCTCTTCAGGATGACCTTTCCCACAGTAATGAAGTATCTTAACTCGTTAAGAAAACCATACAAAACCATCAAAAGAAAACGTTTTCACTATTTGTTTGGGAATTCCACAACACTTACTCCTACTTCCCCCTTCCCCTTTCCAATGTTGATTTGGAGACTGTTCGTGACCCCTGGAAAACAACATTGAGACGGCGGAGGGGGTCAATCTTTTTGCTTACAACTTAAAGCGCATAAAAAGGTAATTTTCTAAGGAGTTTTGTCCACAATTGTAGCTCCAGGGCCCCAATAAAGCAGAAAATGAGACCAGACGTTTGTTATCAGATCATTAAGAGTAATATGAGTCTGCAATTGTTTAAACTGACTCAAAGGTCAATGCTGTTGCACACATGCATCCATTCCTCATACGTGTATTTTCATTTGGCTTAACTTAGTGTGATGCTTAAGTCCTGCTTTTGAGATTTATGACGGTAACTTATAAGTTACATCTGAAAGATCTTTCAGTTGTAACTTCCTGTGTAAGCAACAGTTATAGTGACAATTCTCAAGATCAGAGTTGCATGAGACTTAAAGTGTGATTGTCAACCTGATTACAGTATGAACCTTTAAGTACAAAACAAGTACTGTATATACCTTGATTACTAAGTCCATGTTACTCTTCAAGTACTTCATGTCCATTGAAACATACTTCTTACGATCAGGTAATATGAAGTCTTTTCTTTCTCCTAAAGAAAATACATGCAACCAGGATTAACAAATACCTTGAATTACCAGCCACCAGCTGTTACATCTTCTTTTAATACACAGGGTAACAAACTGTTAACAGCTTCTAAATGGAGGTTGGGTGCTTGGGATATGTCTTGGGGCTTCCCCTGGACGCCAGCCCCTCAAATCGAGTGACGGTTCCACGGCCAGCAATCCCCGCAACCCAGTCATCAGCACCCACGCCAAGCTGCAAAACCTCCAGATTAAGCAAAGCTGCTTGACGATATAACAGGGTCCTCTAATCACTGGTCTGATTCCTATTTGAAAGGACGTACTCAGACCTGCTTGGTTAATGGGTGCAAGTCACCTGAAACCTCTGTTACGAGTGGTGTACTGCAAGGTACTATCTTAGCCCCTCTACTCTGTTTGCTATATATAAATGACCTTCCCAACTGTTTATCCTAATCACAGCCGCGAATGTATGCAGACGATACAAATATTACTTTTGACAGCTGTGATGTATACACGATAAACGATTGTGTTAATCATGATTTAGATAGGATAAGCGTGTGGCTCACTGCCAATAAAGTAACAGTAAATGTGACAAAGACTGAATTTTTATTAATTGGCACTAGGCAAAATTTATCTCATGTCAAGGAAGTACCTAATATTACCATTAATAATACTCAATGTTAAGCAAGCTTCCTCAGCGAAGTCTCTGGGGCTTAACATTGTTGAAAATCTCAACTGGGAAAGTGACATTAACATACTGGCAAAGAA
Source organism: Montipora foliosa (assembly GCF_036669935.1). Taxonomy (NCBI): domain Eukaryota; kingdom Metazoa; phylum Cnidaria; class Anthozoa; order Scleractinia; family Acroporidae; genus Montipora; species Montipora foliosa. Next base: position 36,597,289 of record NC_090872.1, read on the forward strand.
AATCGCAGCTGGTATTAATGCTATCGAATGTATTAGGAATTTCGCGCCATGCCAAATATTGCTTTTTGCTTATAATGCCCTGGTTCAACCACACTTTGATTATTGCAGTGCCGCGTAAATGCCTCCACCTAAAGTTCCAAAGCTCCAAAATCAAGCGGCACATATCATAACCTTCTCAAATTACGACTCTGATGCATATGAACTCATTCATACCCTAGGGTGGAGAAACCTGAATGACCAATGTGCGATCTCTAAATCTATTTTAATGTATAAGACGGTACACAGTTATACACCAGAATGTTTAAGTCAAAATTTATCAAAAGGAACAACCTTATTTTGTATAATTTAAGGGATACTGAGAGTAAGCTTCCATTCCACTTCCCTGAACAGAAATCTATAAACAAAGCTGTAGCTACAGTGGTGCGGTGTTGTGGAATAGCTTACCTCATTATCCCTTCCAAATCAATTCTGAATTGAAACTCGAATTAGAATGAGGGGATGAAGAACAACTGAAACATGCAATGTTATTTACAGCATGTACAACTTGAACTGTAGCCTTCCCTTCACTACTGCCTACATAGATGCTTGGTCCCTGATGGGCTAGGAGATATGGATTGACGAGACTGGAAGGAGTGGTTTTTTCACTGAAATGGACATAGGCGACCATGGTGCTCACCACTCCAGAATTGGCAGACTCGGGAAAAGAGACATCAATGAAAGTGCCATTGACACTCAACAGCATTCAACGAATAGCACACTTGTCAGAACTTGTGATTATCCTCACCATTGGTCCCAAGCCACTGAAGGCTCCGGGGCTGATTGCTTCTCTGGGTGGGGTCCAGTTCCTGCAGGTGTCCCTCAGGGGAACAAACTGGGCCCATGGCTGTTTCTTCTCATGATTAACGATCTGAGAATATCAAATGTCTTTACCTGGAAGTACATAGATGACACTATGGTGGCTGAGGTTGTTGCTTGCGCACACCAGAGTGATGTCCAATCTGCTCTTAGCAAGGTCATAGCTTAGTCCAGGGACAATCCAATGCAGTTAAATGTGGAAAAATGCAAAGAACTTCGAATTGACTATAAGAAGTTTAAACAATTGTTTGACCCAGCACACATAGACAGTCAGTGCGCCAAAATACTGGGCTAACTATTTTGTATGATCTTAAGTGGAATAACAACATAAGTCATACAGTTAAGTGCCTGTATTTTCTTGTACTTCTTCATAGGGCTGGTGCGTCCGAGACCGATATGGTCCAATTTTACCGTACATGTATTAGGCCAGTACCTCTCTAATGACCTTGAAAGGGTACAAAAGCACGCACTTTTCAATAGTGAGACCGCACTACCACTATGATGAGAATTTAACACACCTCAATTTAGCTAGATTATGTAACAGACTTGACAGTCGATGTCACAAGCTTTTTCACACAGTTCTTGATCTATCCCACCGTATGCACGCTCTTTTACATAGTCGGCACAAAGCGAAGGTAATAGCCATCAGGTTAAAGAGAAATTTGAAAGAAACTTCTGTTTGTTCGTTGAGTCTGTTGGGGGTCCAGAACAAGGATCTCGGCACTGCTTTGCAGGCATAACTAACTGGTGTTAGATTATGACTGTGATGCAGGTTAACTGACAAATGCTTCGTTGCTTTTGTCCACGAGCTCTTGGTCAGTGCAGTCTTTGTGAATCCTTAAAGTAGACTAAATGTCTTTTTGTTATTGCCAAAAACTCATTTAACTTCCTGCCACCTGTTGAGGGCAGTGTCCTTTAGGTTCCGCACCTTGCTGTTATAGTAAATCGC
>NC_090872.1:36604092-36626592 GCF_036669935.1 Montipora foliosa
ACTGGCCCAGACCACACAACTGCTCTTTGTTGTTAACTTTGTTAAACGACATTTAACTATGCGTAACCTGAAACAACCATCCCTAAATCGCATCTTGTAACATTACTTGTTTCCTAGTGTAATTAGTTGCATTTCCATAACTGGGTCGATAACTGACAATCATAATTTAGAAATTCTGTCTTGTGCTGGGTTTAATGTTGACATTCTCAGGGTACTTCACAAAAGCGATTAGGTGGCAACAGAATAATTGATCTTACACCGGAAACAACATTGATGATCAACAATACTATCTACATGTACTACTAGCTACCAAACGTAATGCATTTGCTGCTATGCCCAGAAAGTTGTGTGGATACATAATTTCATTGTTTTCAAGAAAGATTACTCTGCATACAATATGATTTACAATATAGTGATAAATTCAGTATTGGCCATGTCAATTCAAGATCAGCTGCAGTCCTTAAAGGGGGAGTGCACGCTATTTTAGTAAAACTTTAAAACGCTAAAAGACGTCTTTGCATCAATGAAGACCAAAAGATAATGCTATAGTTTTCTTGCCAATAATCATTGGCATGCACTGAAGCTATTGTTTTTGCATCAATGAAGACCAAAAGATAATGATAATAAAGTCAGTATTGGCCATGTCAGTTCAAGATCAGCTGCAGTCCTTAAAGGGGGAGTGTACGCTATTTTAGTAAAACTTTAAAACGCTAAAAGACGTCTTTGCATCAATGAAGACCAAAAGATAATGCTAGAGTTTTGTTGCCAATAATCAGTGACATGCACTGAAGCTTTTGTTTGTTGCTTGCAGCAAAGAATGGAGAGAATGGAAATGGATTGCAACTTGTAAAAACTGGCCAGTTTTTTCAAGTTTGGAGAACGCGTCTTTAGAAAGTCGCAAAAAATTAAATGCCAATAGCTCTTTGTGCCATAAATTCAATTCATATCTTGTCAGCGGGTTGTCAGGAATGTCATACGTGTGAGCTAAAGTACTAATTTAGATTTTAAGACAGTTCTGAGCGAAAAACGGCAAATTGAGCATGACAGTGCACGTTTAAGCTATTTAAAGGCCAGGTGACTCAACATTATTATCAGCTGAAAACTTCAAGTACTATTAGCTATATGCACAAGCCCCGTACATACCAAATTTACTGACAAAGGAGGCAGAGTAGTCCCACATTCCACAGTTGAGACCAGCACAATGATGCCGAAGTTCATAGAGAATTTGATCAAGCTCAAAGGAACAGAAGATATTCTCAATAAGGACACAAGCTTTGATGGATCCCAATGGCAAACCAAGCTGAAATTTAAAGAAATAGAAGACTGATTCAGCATAAAACAAAACCACAAAAACTTAACAGCTAAATAACTCCTAAAAAACCTTTTGTTCTGTCCAAATAAAGATATCACTCCACAGCTTTACTTCACTGGATCCCTCAAGCTGAAAACAAAAGGGGAAGTCAAGAAAATCTCTAATTTTCTCTCCAATTGATCAGCTTTAAAAAAACCTTCTTACTATTAAGTTTAAGTTAAGTTAAGTTTAGATTAAATCTCCAGCATCCATCAATAGACATGTCTACTTCATGTAGTTTCTGTTATTTTCTTACAAAATCCTATTTACTTTAAATAAATACTTCTTATCTAGCCAATCAAGTAGCCAGAATTGGTCACACAACATGTCAAAAGTAGGGAAAATAATTGCCTATGACCCCAACTGGATCAAACTTAATTCAATCAACTGAAGGGGATTAAATTCTTTAAGCAACATGCCTCGGTTCTTAAGTGACTACAAACATGAGTCTGAACTAACATAATTATAAATTAAAGGTATCCATAATTATTTTATGGAACTCTAGAAAACCTTAAGGGGATTCCTTGGTTTTGCATTGTGCAACCTACTGTGCATAATCTCTTGTGTCATTGGTGTGCACAGTAGCACAAGTGCATTGATAAATTGGCGCCAAGCTTAATCCATCAAGGAATGGCTAAATTCTCCTGAACGAGTACCCCCATTTCATGTTTCATATCTTTGCTGAGGACGGTGTTTTCATGAAGAAGTGAAAAAATCAGAAAAAAATCAATGGCCACTTTTTTGGCAATTTCATAAAATTGTACAGAAGGACCCATTACTTGTCGAACAGCCCACACTAAAGTTAAATCTATTTTTTTAGAATTAAGTACTCATGTATTGAAATACATTTTTCAGGTACGTACTTGAATTAACCATGCAATGTCACCACACTCTGTGTTACATCTTGAATTACACTTATAAAATCGAGCTAAATATATCCAACGTTGGGGGTGTCCCCCTCTTATGCACAGCTATAGCCTACGAGTATACAATTAGTGTGCGATGTAAGAGCGGATTTGTTCACCATATGTGAGACCTGGCTTAAAGAAAGATCATCATTCTGCAGTTTACTCCGCCCGGATATAGAACACTTATACATTGTCCGCGACCAGGCTGCAGGGGCGGCGGCACTGCATTGTTAGTCAATGAGGGGATCAATGTCAGCAATGTTTATTCTGATGAGGAAACGTCGTTTGAGGTTTCTGAGTGGCTGGTCAGCTTTGGTCTTACTCGTTTGCGCACTGTCATTGTGTAAAGACCGCCGTGTTCAGAAGACCATCCAATAACTGCTGGCGTTTTCTTTCACGAGATTGATAAATACCTCGAATCTGTTGTCATGTCGGAATCGCGAGGTCACGGGTTCAAACCCCGTTGAAGTCCTGAATTTTTCAGACTTCTCTACGCAATTGCAAAAATTGCGCTCATAACTGCGAAGATCATAGCTTCACTTGATTTCATATCCGCAGTTCATATATGATTCATTTCATATATACCATTTCATCATTGACTCATTCCTCACGGGACCATTAGAACCCACAAATGACCAGCTCCCAACGTCAGTGGCTTCATAGCTCAGTTGGTTAGAGCGTCGCACTGGAATCGCGAGGTCACGGGTTCAAACCCCGTTGAAGTCCTGAATTTTTCAGACTTCTCTACGCAATTACAAAAATTGCGCTCATAACTGCGAAGATCATAGCTTCACTTGATATCCTAATAATATACACTTCTAGACGTGATGGGTCTTGTCCAACATGTTAAGAAACCTACCCATATAAACCGCCACACCCTAGATCTCATTATTACATGCCAATCTGATGACTTTGTTGCTGAAGAGCCGCTTTCTGAGAGACTTATCTCCGATCATTCAGCTGTGATATGCAGTTTAAGGACACGTGGATCAGTCGTAGAACTGAAGAAGCTGAACATAGAAATTTAAAGTCTATTGATTCTGAACTATTCGCTGAGGACATTCGTAATTCTGTTGTGTGTATAGATCCCCCTGACGACTTGGACAAACTAGTTGATTGCTACAACACGACGCTGTCATCAATACTAAACAAGCATGCCCCGATACAATCACGGAAAATAAGAAATAGGTTCAGGCTGCCTTGGTTTGATGATGAGAATATAAAGGCAAGGTGTGACAGGCAGAAAGCTGAGAAACGGTGGAAGAGAACTGGACTGGCCTCAGACCTTCTAGCATTCAAATCCAAGAGAAATAATTATTATGTAATATATATTATGGACAATGTGAGAAGAACATATTATAGCCAATTTATTGAAGATTACAGCTCAAATCATTCTAAGCTATTTCGGGAGAGCAAGCGTCTATTGAATAATCAGGCTGATAAAACTCTCCCCACCCCACACGGATGCTGTTAACCTCGCCAATGATATGGGGGACTACTTTGTTCGTAAGATTACTGCAATAAGATCCACGCTGATGGCCAGCACTCAGGCCCGTCCCAGTACTGTCCAAAAATCTGATTCTACCACCGCCTTGGAAATGACTATGGACCCTTCTTTCTCTGAATTTGCATGACTCACTGAAGAGGATGTAAAGAATTTAGCACTAGCCTGTAAGAAATTGTGTGACCTTGATCAACTTCCATCTTCAATACTGTCTATAAATCTGGACCATCTACTCCCTGTCATCACAAAGATGATTAATTTATCACTAAAGACTGGTCGGTTCGCTGTTGAATGGAAAAATGCCTTGGTGCATCCATTGCTTGAGAAACCTGGACTACAACTGGTAAACAAGAACTTCCGCCCAATAAGCAACCTACAGTTTACTTCTAAGCTTACTGAGAAAGCAGCTGCTATCCAGTTGCAGACCCACATGTTGCAAAATGCAGAGTGTGTATCGTGAGTATCACTCTACTGAGACAGCGGTACTGAAAGTCAAGAATGATATTCTTATGAATATGGATACGGGTCATGTGACACTATTAGTTCTTTAGGACCTTAGCGCCGCCTTTGACACTGTGGACCATGATATTCTTATTCATAGACTTCAGTCACTGCTCGGCCTATGTGGGTCAGCTCTTCAATGGTTTTGATCCTATTTGAAAGGTCGATCGCAGCAAGTAACAATTAATGGTGCTCTTTCCAAAAAGTTTGGCCTAAAATGTAGGGTGCCTCAGGGTTCATGCCTTGGTCCCCTAATCTTTACTATCTATGCTAGCAAACGTTTCAGTATAATTAAATCTCATCTGCCGTCTGCACACTCGTATGCAGATGATACTCAATTATACTTGTCATTTCGGCCATTAGAGGGTACATGTGAAGCTGAGGCTGTAGTTGCTATGGAGAACTGCATTGCAGATGTTCGTTCATGGATGATTAATGATAAGTCGATATTAAGCGATGATAAGACTGAGTTTCTGGTAATTGGAAATAGCAAGCAGCTATCAAAAGTGTCTATCAGTAGTATTAGGGTTGGCGGTGTTGAGGCAATCCCCATACACTCGGCAAAAAATCTGGCTTCCTGGTTCGACTCGCACATGGATATGGCAACACATATAACAAAGACCTGTGGTAGTGCATTCTTCCATCTGTATAATATTCGACACTTACGAAAATACCTCACTGTGAATGTACTGAGAAACTGATTCATGCATTTATAACCAGTAGGTTAGACTATTGCAACAGTCTCCTCTATGGAGTTTCTGACAATCATATGCAAAAATTCCAATGTGTCATGAACGCTAGTGCGTGATTGATCCTCTGTGCGCCTAAACACTGTCATATTACGCCGCTCCTTCAGCAACTTCACTGGTGTCCTATCGGACTATGTATCAAGTTCAAAATCCTTTTGATCGCCTTTAAAGTATTCCAGGGCTCAGCTCCTAAACATCTAATTAATTTAATTTCCGTCTTACTGCCATCCGGTTACGATTTACGACGAAATAAGGGAATTCTTCTGAGCACCCCAAAGCATTTTACAGTTACTATGGAGGATCAATCCTTCATGGCGGCAGCGCCACGGCACCACAAGCAATTTTTAACAGAAACTTAAGACATCTTTATTCAGCAAGGCATTTTGTTAGTACAATTATTTTATATTTACATTTTTACAGTTTTTCAGCAAATTACTTTTCTAATTGTAATTGTGCATTTGATTATTCTTATAGAAAATGCACAATATAAATATAATTATTTATTATTATTATTATTATTATTATTATTATTATCATGAACTTGCCGTTTGTGCACTATGTGTGTGAAATAGTGGCGTCCTTAAAACTGGTGTGCGGCAAATGCAGAATGCAAGCCTTTATATTTACTTATTGGACAATCTTTTATCCCCGAAATAAAAGAAACTAAACGCTCCATGAGTGTACACGGAGATTGCCCGTGGGCAACAATGGGTGCCATGATCCTTGTACCGACAATGAGAGGTTTTGTTGTCCTTCTCACATCATGTTTACAAAACCCACACGGACTAATAATAAAGTAATTCACACCCGTGACCGGTACACATCTGTAAGACCTGCTAATTTGCGGCGATGACTCGGTGAATGACAAAGCGAAAATTTGCAACGACAGCCGGAAATTCTATGACTACTACAGATCATTTGTTAAAATTTCTTGGTCTGGTAGTTAGGTATCCGGCTTTTCCCCTCCTTTTTCACAAACACCACTAATATTAAAACTTTAAATATTTAAAACTTGAAACTCTAATTTCTTCCCTACCATCGTACACAACCGGACAAAGCCTATTTTTGACTAGACATTGTCTGTTGACCAGCCTTGGGATGGGTGACCTAAAAAATATACCACTTTGTAACAGAAGCATAGGACCGAAAATTCTATTTTAACTTTCAAAAATGCGAACCAAGCAACTCTTGAACTTGACTATTGTTTCCGCAAAGTCAAAAATTTGAGGTTATTTATCACCAAGTACTTCCATTGTTTTGGAAATAGCAGCTACTTTATTATTAATCAGCGTAACAATTATTTGCCGATTTTGGAGCTCATTTTGTTGAAACTCAAGCACACTTCCAACAGACCTGTTTATTTTTGTGACTTATGCACCCGCTGCTTACAGCGCACTACCACAAAAATCCTCCCATATCACATTTCAACCCACGTATGCAAATTCGTTAAGCTCGAGAATTACACAATATGATAAATTCACAAAGGCTACAAAATATCACAAAAACCTTTTCCAGCAAAACAATGATCGAAACAAACAACATGTTTGCTATTAGAGGCAAAAAACCCTTCCTATTTCAATTGCGTGCATGCAAACAATCCGTGTGACAAAGCATATGCAATTAAATAAATTTCTGACAGTTCACATCAAACCCTTTTCGAAAGAACCTTGACAGTAAATAATGAAGCACAAAAGAAACAACAAGCTTTCATTCAAATAATTCTTCACTGTCACATTTCCATTTTTTTTTTACATTTGCAGAGTTGAGTACAAAATAGAAGTAAACTGCCAGACAACTTAGATGCGAGTTTAGTAAACACTGTGATGCATTCGAGGCGTTCGATTCCTTCAGTGTTTGTTAAATTCATAAAAAATTGCCATTTGATTTCAGTGTTGTATATTAATACCAAGTTAGTAAAATTTTAGAAAAAAAGCTCACTTGGGATCCAATGGCAAAAAATGAAATTGTTGTCGAAGACCATTACTTGTCACTTTAAAGATTCCAGAGATTTATTTTTGACTGCCTGTCTTGTTCATCCAATTGACATTCTTGAGCTCCATGAGGGTATGTTTTGTTTAAAGATCCACGAAAATGCCCTTCAAGTTACACAATGACTTTCGACCCCATTGAAGGTTAACAAGAATTTATAATAGTGAAATTTACAATTGTCACTGGAAGACTGTGCAGAGTTGAGTACAAATAAATACAAATACCCAGACAACAGAGATCACATATCCACATAAAGTGTTCGATTCCTTCTTTGTCTTTGTTGACCCCATAAGTTACCAGAGAATTTTCCACTTCGTTTCAGTGTTGTACATAACACCACACTTGGCAAATAGAAATACAGACAACTCTGATTTCGGCTCAATGGGCGAAAGATTGTTGTCGAAGTCCATTGCTTGTTGCTTTTAAGATTCCAGACATTTATTTTTCACCGCCTGTCTTTGTTTATTCAACTGACGTTCCATTCTTGAGTTCCATAAGGGTATATATTTTTTTAAAGACACACTAAAACGCTATTCGCATTACAATGACTTTCCATGCCATTGCAAGTTCTCTGTGTGCACCAAAGAAATCTACGCATTACCCCAACCCCATCAAACCTAACAAAATACCCACAGAAGACTCTATACACAAAAACACCACTTAGCAGGGGAGTGCCAGGCAAGACTTTTACCGACACGGAAATTAGAAAAAAAAATAAAAAACAGAGAAATGTTATCCATTTTCCGACTGGGATTGCCATACTGGCAGCAACCCAGTAAAAAGAACTGACAACTGCATTGCCACACAATAATTGTTTTAATGCAAAGTAGATGAAATCAGCGTTATTCATTTAACTTAACTTTATTCATTTATATTGCGCAAGTATCAACTTAAAGTTTTCAAATGTTATTCCACTTTGCCAGGTTCTGACATTTTGTTGTCTCATAAATTAATTCAGTTGACAGCTTAAACAACTTAACAACAACGATAACTTTATTTAGCTAAATATAGTAGTTAGTGGATAGCTTACCACACAAATAGCTACAACAAGTTGCAAAAATAGTGGAGACACTTTGCCTTCTTGATGCGTTAGTAGCTTCCCCCATCTCTCCCACACTGCGACTCCCTTCCCCCCCTTATCAATGTTGCTAGCAATACCAAATCATGTGGAAAACTTGAACGGTCAACATTGAAAGAGGGAGAGGGAGGGCGAAAAGGAGGACGAAATTCTAGATTTGGTGGGAATGGAAAGGTAGAAAAGGCGTTTTTTAGCGGGAGTGTGTCACCATTTTTGCAACTTGTGGTTTGAGTTGCTTGTCATTGTATTGCTATCCGGTCAATTGGTATATTGGGGCGGGAAGGCATTGGTTTCATTCTCCGATATCTCATGAATGGAAAACGGCGAGCGATAAAGTGGAATTTGGGGAGTTTCCGGTATGACGTAATCGGAGGCTATTTTTGTGCTTTCTGTGAGTTAGGTGGAAAACACATGTCATTTGGTAAATATAACGCTGCTATCACCGTCGTGTCGCTTTTTATGGTTTGCTAGAAATAGATTTCCGTTGATACATGACATCTAAAGCTTGCGTAATATGTAAGAAATTAGCTGTTTACGTATGTGAAACAAAGATCACCGCTACTTTAAAATTGTCATCGCGTGCCATTAAAAGGGAACACCCACATTCCGAAAAATAAGTTGTTACCAAACATTGTCAGAGAAAGGTACGTTTTCGTGAAGGAACATTTTTGCGATAACTTTCGTGTTAGTCTGCTTTCCGCGAAGGGATTTCTAAGGCTTAGTAGGACGTTTTGTAAGGGACGTGTCGGGTAAAGGTTAACTCTACGCAGTGCACGCTTCTTTGAAATGGAATTTCTTCAAGGATATGACAGCACTGATTCAGAATCTACTGATACAGAAAATATGACCAATAAGAAAGTAGAAGCTAGTGCAGTGCCCCCCTCATTGCCTAATCTGAATCCGAGAGCTGTGCGACAAGTGTATTTGATCACCTACAACCAGGCTGATTCAGAGAGGTTTCCCACAAGAGAATCTTTCGCACAAGCTATTGCACGCTCCTTTAACATCACAAACACTAATATTGTTGAGCACTGGGTTTGTTGCAAGGAAGCTCACCATACCATGGGTTTCCACTACCACATACATGGCTATTAAACTTCAACGCTGCAAACGGTGGCTATCTTCAAAGAAGTATCTTCAAGCAGAGTACGGCATTTCAGTTAATTTTTGAAAGTTACATTACAATTATTACAGCGCGTGGAAATACACCACTATGAAAGATAGCAATTTCTTAGAAAGTGACAATCATCTGGATTTATCAGATTTAAAAGTGCCTAAAACAGATACTGCATCAATTTCTAGGAAGAAAAGTTCCAGCTAGAGCGATAATGATTCAAACAGTGATCCAGAAAGTGTTTCTGAAGACTGCCAGACCGCCTCCGACAACAGCAGGGCTTTCAAAGGCAAAAAACGGAAAAAGCGCATGTCTTCATTTGATTTATCCAAAATAATAATTAGAAAGGGCATAAAAACTAGAACTGAACTGTTGGCTTATGCCAATCAACAGAAATCTCAAGGAAAATATGACATGCAGAGTTTAATGTGAACAGGGGTCCCTGTGTTGTAGCTGAGGTCTTAACAACTGCCTGGGAATACAGCGCAAGAAAAACTAGATCGTGCTAAAAATCTCGTATTGAAATTCTGGAAGAAGCATCACAAGGAGAATGTGCAGCAGGCTGTAATGGACAGTGGCTGACTTGTGCTACGGAGGTACTCGAGCAAAATGGTATTCGGAAAGAAAGTTTTACTACAGCCATAAAGGATCTACTTCAGAACGGCCGTAGCAAATTTCGAAATGTAATGATTTGTGGCCCAGCAAATGCAGGTAAGACTTTTCTGCTGAACCCTCTTACATGTGTCTACAAAACATTTTGCAATCCGGCTTGCACCTCATTTGCTTGGGTGGGAGCGGAAGAAGCTGAATGCATTTTCTTAAATGATTTTCACTGGTCGCAACAAATTATTCAGTGGCATGATTTCCTTCTTATGCTTGAAGGCCAGATGGTCCATCTGCCTGCACCTAAAACGCATCACGCTAAAAACATTGTCTTTGACATAGACACTCCTATTTTCTGTACAGGAAAAAACCCTTTGTATATATTAAGAATGGTGTTATAGATCAGCGAGAGACAGACATGATGTCTGTACGCTGGAAAATCTTTCATTTTAATGTATCAATTGAACAGAACGCTCAAAAGGAACTACCCAAGTGTGTTAAATGCTTTGCGACATTTGTTTTGCAGTGATTACACTATGAGAACTGAACAAATTTGTTCAGGCTACACGTTATGACATTTTATATGAAACGATCTACCACGGTCTACCATAAATTTTCACTGAGAAAATAATATGATATCATATTTCTTTTAGTTGCGATGGTAGACCGTGCACAAATGGTAGACCGTTGGGAAATGGAACAGAAGATACGAACGCGATTTCTAACTATGAAAACTTTATTATTTAACATTTATTAATGTATAGAATTGACTAGAAAAGTAAGAAGTTGAATTGTGCCTTTGTAAAAAGGTAAGATTTTCAGCTGTAACGCCATCATCGCAGATGACGTCACTCAGGACCACAATAAATGTATTGCGTTACATAATAAGCCAAGTGTTTCCATTTTCGGAAAATCACTTCTGCTGGTGAAAAAATTTTGTTCACTTTAATAATTGGTACAGCGTCCTCTGCCAGCGATAATGAGATCCAAGCGCTTATACATTGATGCAATGGTATTGTCAATAATATCTTTTCGCATTCTGTACAATGTTCTTTTCACTCGGCATGCAAACTCCTGAAATGTTTCAGAGCTTATATGATTGGTTAACGCTTGTTTCTTTAGATCCCGCTTTACTATATTGAAAATATTCTCAATGGGATTCAAATCCGGACTACGCTTATGAATAGGAAATAGTCTCCCCCCAACTTCTCTAACAGCTTTTCGTGCCTTTGAACAGTTCAGAATCGGACAATTGTCATGTACAAATAATCTAGATGGCTCGTTACCGCATTTCCGGAACATTTCCCGGTACTTTCTGCACACAAACTGTGCAATATAGTCACCAGCGAGTTTGTCATACTGTTCACAATAAATGACACCTTTCCCATACCCATAAGAAATAGCAACTAGCATTTTTACAACTTTCCCCCCCGATCCGACGTGGGATCCCTTCGCAGTCAACACAAGCCCCTCGTTTCGTTTTCGCCATACTTTGCCTTGCGGTGCTCGGGCGTCGTTCAACGGATTGCGCTTGTGATAAAAACTCACGTCATCGAGAAAGAAGCAAATTTGCCTTTTGAAAAAGTCCGCTGGATAGGTTTTTTTCACCCTACGCGCAAATTGAACTCGCTCTTGGTGATCACGCGAAGTTAAAATACCTTTCTTATGTGCTTCTTGCAGGTTGTATCCCATGCGTTTTAACGTTCTGTTAACCGTCCAAAGGGAAACGTGCTGTAGACCTGATTCTGCTCGAAGACGGTGGCAACAGAAATTGCCTTCTTCCTTGCGCAGTTTTTGAACATTTCTCTGAAGAACGCGTTGCTGGCGCCCAGTTATTAATCACCGCCTCCCACGAGAGTTGCCATTCTTTTGAGAGAAATACCTACAGAGACGACAACAACAAATCTTGCAGTGCAACATGGCTGATAAGTTTGTCGCAACGTTGCGTATTCGCAGAGAAACTACTCAAAAACTAAAGGAACGATTCAGACAACAAGTTGCAAAAATAGTGGAGACACTTTGCCTTCTTGACGCGTTAGTAGCTTCCCCCATCTCTCCCACACTGCGACCCCCTTCCCCCCCTTATCAATGTTGCTAGCAATACCAAATCATGTGGAAAACTTGAACGGTCAACATTGAAAGAGGGAGAGGGAGGGGGGAGGAGGGAAATGCTTAAATTCTAGACTTGGTGGGAATGGAAAGGTAGAAAAGGTGTTTTTTAACGGGAGTGTCTCACCATTTTTGCAACTTGTTGTAGAAAAAGCTAATTGAGGCGGGGCAATCCAAACACAATAACACACCTATTAAAAGACAATAAGTTAACACAACAACACTTGCGGTAGTTTAACAAATTAACGATACAGATTACAAGAGGATTGATTATTCACAAATATCTATAATAATAACTAAAGGCCAGCAAGTTTACTCGCAACTGTATTACGCTAACTAATTAGAAACACAGTTTACATGAAAATTGGCCATTTACAAAATCTGTAAGATAATGAAACGTAAGGTTGTAAGATTAGAGACCAAAAAGAAAATTGCAGTAAAAATTACAGTTTAAAAAATGACCCTTGCATTCCTTTAGGTTTCCTTCAATTTCCCCAATCTTACTTTTCCTTGCACTAGCTTTTACTTTACTATATTTAATACTAGCATGACGAATCTCATACTTCATACAATCCCATTTTATTCTTAATTGAGTTAAATCTTCACAAAGGCTTATTTCTTCTAGCCATATAGGAAAATTGTGGGGCATGCTCTGGACAAAAATGGAGTCGTCTAGGAGGCTGCTGTTAAACTTCCAGAAGGAGGGACGCCTTGGTTGATCAGCCATGGAATCCAGCTCAAGAATGGTTGCGGAGTGTTTTGATGTTAGTACTGATGTCAATTTTGGCATCCTGAAGCAAGTCGCTAATGAACCAGTAGTCCAGTCTCCTATGGTTAATTGGTCTTCTTTGATGCCAAGTGATTTTTTTTTACTTTTGGGTTACAAACTCTCCAAATATCTACTAGGTCATACTTTATAACCAAATCTTCCAAAAACTTAGCTGACTCTTTCAAAGTGGTGTTCTCTCCTGAGCAGTTCCCACCATCATTGAAATCTCCCCCAATTACAAACTTACAATTGGTCTCTTTGAGTTCCTCATCGAAAATAAGTTAGGCTTAAGCCTGGAAGAATCAGAATTGTTTCGATGTTTTATTCGGCGCATATATATGTAACGATGAAATGATATGTTTAGTTATTTATTTCGCCATACAACAAAAAAATAATAATAATTACAAGAAAAGAAATGGCAAGGGGGGCCCCCAGAAACCACTGGGCTTATACGAAGTAAGCCTCCTTACTAAAAACGGGACGCATGCATTAGATCCATGGAAAACAGTGACTACAACTATAATGTAATTATATCTATCGATTAAATAAAAAATGGTGTAGTCGTCTTTTAAGACAAAATAGAGTTTCAGATTGCTTAATATCATTTGGTAGCGAATTCCAAATTTTTGGACCTTGAAAAAGAACAGAAAAGAATTTAGCGTTAGTTTGACAAAAATGAGGACGAAAATCTGTACCTCTTCTGGTGTTATAAGAATGAACGATATTATTAGTAACAAATCAATTGAGAAATGACGGCGGTAATAAGCAATGATGATAAGAAAACATACAAAGAATTAAGCTTAAAAATATCTAAAATTTTCAGTTTAGAAAATAGCGAAGTAGTATGAGCTCAATAAGTAGCGTTAGATATGATTCGCACAACACGTTTCTGCAGCAAGAATATGCTGTTCAAATTGGTTACATAAGTAGACGACCAAGCAATGTTACAGTAAGTTAAATAGGGGTAGACTAAAGAATAATACAAGGATAATTTGGTTCTCGTAGATAAATAAAAGGACGCTCGAGAAATTATACCTATGGACTTCGACATCTTTTTACAGTTATGATTAATATGACATTTCCAAGAAACAGTTTCATCTATCAATACTCCTAAGAAATAAACAAACTTTTGTTGATTAATCACAAAGCCATCCAGGGAGAGAGATATATTGGTACCAATTCGTCTTTGCTTAGATTTAAAAATAACATAATTTGTCTTTTTAACATTTACGGATAGCTTATTAGCTTTCATCCAAGTATTTATGCTCTGGAGCTCCTTATTAACAACAGCAGTTAAATGGTTAACATCTGAGTGGGAATAAAAAATATTAGTGTCATCAGCAAACAGCAAAGCTTCAGTTAATTGCGAGGCATTCGGAAGATCATTTATGTAGAAAAGATATATGAAATAAATATGAAATGGATCATATATTCATTCCTCACGAGGAACATTGGAACCCACAAATGACCACCTCCCAACGTCAGTGGCTTCAAAGCTCTGTTGGTTAGAGCCTCGCACCGGTATCGCGAGGTCACGGGTTCAAATCCCGTTAAAGTCCTGAATTTTTCAGGCTTCTTAATGCAATTGCAAAAATTGCGTTCATAACTGCGAGGATCATAGCTTTACTTGATTACTTGATCATATATATTTATTAGAAGAAGAGGGGTGTTATTGCTTCTAAGATCAGATACCTGCCTTCATTGTCAATATAAGCTTCAAATCTAAAGACTTTTGAACAAGGATAGCCACACCACAGGTAAGATTAGAACCATGTAAAAAGAAAAACTCTCCAGGCCATTGTTTTCTGCAATGATTAGCAACTTTGACCGTGCTATAAGTCCCCTGTACAAAAGAAATATCTGCTGTCTGATTAATCAACCAATTCAGTAGACTTTCTTTTTCTGAATGCATGAATACCTTGTATGTTTAGCGAGATGGCTTTGAAATTTAAGTTGTTGCGATACATAATTGCAATTTACGGTATTTAAAACTGGTTGTATGGAAGACAAAAGCTATCACTCCCAACAGGACAATTGAAATCAGGTAGCCAGTAAAAAGACTGTTAAATGCCATGCAAGATTGGGTCGTCCTCACTCGAGAAAAAAAAACATTCGCTAACAATAAGTATAAAACATAGAGTAAGCTAAGAATATAAAAAACCATTAGTTCATATGGCACTGGACAGGTAATGTCTGTAAGTGCGTGCATTCCTTCAAACGCTGTGAAAGTGTTGAAATGGATTCTAATGCCTTTCATTAACTGAATTTGCATAAATGGAAAAAAAAAGGAGATTATAATACGTTGTGCACGAGTTTTCTAATTCACAAAAGATATTAAACTTAGTTATGTGAGTAGAATCAACTAAGGCTCACAAAAAGGCATATAAAAAGGCACATTCGAGTATTGTAGTGTTTTGGAAATTAAATAAATTATAGATAGTAGCTTATTTTAGATATTCCTGTCCATTTTCGAAACTAAAAGGAGCGAGGAGCGAAGATGGCACAGTTGGTTAGTGCGCAGGCCTTAGTGCAAGAGGTCCTGAGTTTGATTCCCGGATCTCACATCCTTGTTTGACTTCTTTCTGTTATGTGTAGCTTAAGTAGCTTTAAATACCCGTAAAATGGAGCACTGATGGCGAGGGGGGAGTCGACCTCAGGTTTGTCAGTTGAATTACTGTTACGACTTATCGATGTTAAATATGGTTGCTTTACTTTTTTTTACTTTACTTTAAACGTTCACCGTTGATGTACAAGTAACGACCTTTGATTTTTGCCTGAGTCAGATTATGCTCATTGTGAGCTTTCATCATAGCCTTAAGTAAGACTTTGCATTCCTTTTGAATGACCCTCATGTAATCTTCTGTGATATACCCGTCTCTGTGTGCACTCGATTCCTTAATCTTACCTTATCTTGGTCTTCAAGAGAGACAAATCTTGCCATAATCGAACTACATCTAACTCCATCTCTCTTACCTATTCAGTGCACTGCACGAAATCTAAATTTGGAGATATCTAATCCATGGTTCCTTCCAATGCTGTCGCAAATACTTTTTTGCAATCTTCACCATCATTTTCCTTTACAGTATGAAATCTCAGGTTCTCTTTTATAGTGTACTGTTCAAGAGTTATATTCTGTTCCAGTGCTTCTTTCAGGGACTGTTCCAAAGTAGCCATTTTCGCTGTTAAAAGTTCAATTTCCGAAGAGCGTTTGTTTGTTTCCTTCTTGAGTTGTTCCTTGAAGGTGTCTACTTCATCTTGAGTGAAATTTAAATTCTTTTTGAGGTATTTTACCGTACAGCTCATTTCTTTAACCCTTTAACACCCAAACAGGCCTAAACCAGCCAGACTTAGTATTTTAGTCTGTCTAACACCAGACGATTTTACTCGTCAATGGGGACCCCCAGGAGTCAATAGGTTAATATCAGATTTGAATTCATTTCCTAACATGTCCAGATCACTATGTACGTGTAATGTGGCAAGACCCTTGGTGACCAATCTTTATCGGCATTCGATCAATTCTTTCAGTTTCCTATAAAGTTCGTTTTCTGTACCAAAACCCTGACCAGACATTTCTTCGTTTACTGCTGAACTAAAGCCAGGTTATGAGGGTTTTTAACCCATTTAAACTTGAAATGCTGCGTCAATCTAATGACCATGTACTTAGCATCCTCATAGTGTAGTTCCTTTGCCTTTGAAATCCATTTCTTAAGTGGGCCCTAAGAGTCGTGTGTGGATGCCAAGAATGTCGACCCAATCCCGAAGCATACTTCTCATGACATTTTTTCAAAGACAGTGTCTTCAGCAAATTCACAGGGTTCTTGGTAACAATCAATCATTAAGAAACACAAAAGAGAAGATGAAACATTTGAGGTGTTTTATCTTCCCGACCTGATAAGAAAAAATCCCGCTTGATATGTACACAAGATACCAGTATGTAAGTAGCTGTCAGTGAAAAAAGCTTCACTGGCTAAATAGCAGGATGCTTTGGGTGAAAACGAAGAAAACTTCTGCGTTCATTAAATATCATTCAATATCATGTAACCCTATTTTGCATGGCAAAAATGCTTTGGGTGAAAAGGAAGAAAACTTCTGCGTTCATTAAGAACGGCTGCCTGTAAGAATCGAGAATTCTCCGTCAACGACCATTTTGGCGGATAGCTCATATTCTGCCCAAAGATACCCTTTAGTAAACTATTTTCAAGAACCACATTTAAAAGTTCCAGCGATTCTTATTTTTTTAGAAATTTGCGAAAATTTGAAAACGTAGTTAAAGTGCGGCTTTCTGTTTGAAAAATTGTCCAAAATTTGCTGCGAGAACAAACCAACGGTGAAGTCTTTAAATGAATTCAATTGGCACCAAACTTGACAAAAATTAAGAACAACTATTCTTGTTCATTTCTACTTCGATACTTTTTACGGAAATGTTAAAATTGTGATTTTCTAAGCTCTTTAAAGAGCGTCCTCAAAGACCGCAAAACATGGCGGCGGAAAATGGGTAATATTTGACGTGATAAAAGTGTACCTGGTACCTCATTCTTGTGGCGACTAGCACTTGGCTGGCACGTATGAAAAGTGTTACGTATCTCGACCGCTCGGAAGGAATGGGATTTTGATTTTCTTCGAGGGCGAGCTCCGGGACGTTTGGATGAATGAGCGAAACTACAATGTCAAGAAGAAGCGTTAATCTTTCAGCTATTCTCCGGTGAAGTTTCAAAGTGGAGTGATGCGATTTTCTGGAGAAAAATCACCTGGTGCTGGAGCTGTTCAAAAATTAGCATCCACAATTGTCCTTCTATTGAGAAGCACAGTAAACAGGTAACTCGAAATCTTCAAAACTGCTCAAAATACTAGCAAATGTACTTGCCAAAAATAATTTGGTCACTGCCTTTCCTGTTAATTTGGCCTGGACGAGAGAGTGTGGAAGAGGGAAACTGAAGGGCTGATTCGTGTTTTAATACATGCGCGTGACCAGATTTTCTTTTTCCTCAGTTACCCTTTTTTCACTCCTACCTGTTTGGTGTCCCATGTGTTTTGATCATCCCTATAACTTTTACGAGATTACTGTGGACAAGCTAGTAAAACAAATTAACCGCTTCCTTTAGGAGCAAACCATTAGGAAAATGACGAAAGTGGGAGTATTCAGTCTGCAGCTTTTTTTTTACTTGCAGGTTATACGTATTTTGTTAATTTTATTTGTAGTTCTTGCCAGTGCATTTTTTCTCTACTCCCAACAGGTGTTAGCAGATCTGTATAATAAGCGTCGTAAATTATTACCACAAATTGCGCGTTTCAAACCATCGACTGACCATCTTGCTTGGTAGTCTATTTTTATCACATACTTGTGTAAACGAGGATGCAATTTTATTCGAAAAGAAACAACAAGAACAAAACAACACTTCTCATGCAACAATAACGAGGCCCTGGCAGGAAAGGGGGAGGGGTCCCGTGTCGCTGCTTTGTCAATGTTTCACGTTGCTGTGACCATTGCTGTCGGAAATTTAAAGAAAGGATGTCGTTTGTCGCGATTTCACTTCAATTGCTGTCACTACTTTTTAGGGCATGTCGCTTGTCGGAATTTACCCTAGTTGGCAGAGCCTCAATAACCATACAAAACAGGGCATGAATGGAACAAGAGTAACTTTTCGTTACTTTGCGTGACATAAATATTTACCAGGTTTGAAGGTCAAAAGTTCAACAACATCTTGCATATGTATGCCTCCAGATAATGAGTTCACAATGAAACGGATAACATTGGATAACATTATGGACTCAAACTTTGCGTAGCTCACTGAAGTGCAAGTACGTACTGCTTTAGGTAGCTTTCTTTTGGTAGTAACCGTTCATTATGTCAAATTACGTCTTTGATACCGCGCAATTGACGCACATTCAGTTTTAGTTTTTGAGCATATATATACTGATTTGGTTTGAAATTCTTTGAAATTCTGTCATATTTTTGCTCTTCTACTAGCTTTTAAAAGGGTGCTCTTGAAATGAAACGGTCCGCCAAGTCGTACATGCATTTCAGTGAAACTGACACTGCGTGTGTTTTGTAATGTAAACAATTACAAAAATAATATCGATACCTTTCGCATTACAGTGGAGTACATTTCTTGCACCTAAAATATTGACTTGTCGTGTGAATCACGATCTCTTTTGACAGAAAACTGAACAGATTTAAAATCGTATTAATTTCAGTTTTGACATCGTGATAGCAAAAAGACTCACTTGCATAAACCAGTATAAATCAAAATGTGTTTGAATTGAGTAATATATATTTCACCGATTTTTGCCCTCAAATACTATTTTCAGCCACTTTTAATACTTCTGAAGGACAACTTCGCATTTTTTAAAGCTTTCCAAGCTACAAAGCCGAAAATTAGTCAGTTCGACGATTCTACATGAATAATTAGCATCAGCTTGCGTTCAAATTTCGCGTCATTTAGCTCGCTCAGGTTACAAACATTTCTGATATTTTCGGAGGGAAGCATTCCGAGTTCGAGCATAAAACTTCACACAGAAAATGAATAATAGCAATATTTGAAGAATATGAAGTAAAAAAAATTAAGAATGAGGTACCACGTACATTTTTATCGCGTCAAATATCACCCATTTTCCACCACCATGTTATGCAGTCTTTGAAGATGTTCTTTAAAGAGCTTAGAAAATCACAATTTAAACATTTCCGTAAAAAGTATCGAAGTAGAAATGAACAAGAATAGTTGTTCTTAATTTTTGTCAAGTTTGGTGCCAATTGAATTCATTTAAAGACTTCACCGTTGGTTTGTTCTCGGAGCAAATTTTGGACAAAATGTCAAACAGAAAACCGCACTTTAACTGCGTTTTCAAATTTTCGCAAATTTCTAAAAAAAAGAAGAATCGCTGGAACTTTTAAATGTGGTTCTTGAAAATATGAATTTGCAAATTGAGTTCGAAAATTGTTTTAAAAAATGACGAAAATTAGATGACATGGATAGGTCCAGGTAGAATCGAACAAACTGAAAACCAGACAATAAGACATATCAAAAGATTGTTCTATCAAAGGACGTAACAAATTTGCCGGTGCTCTGTTTTTGGGCATAAAATGAACATCAGAGGAAGTGTTAATTGAATAGATCACAAAGACTTCTTGTCATTGGTTAACTTGCAGACTGTTCTGTCTGTGGTTGATATGATCGATATCTGTAAACAATTTGATGATTGGTTAAAAAGCAGAATCGTTCCACCAAAGAGGAAACCACAAATAAAACCAAAATTACGAGTAAAACATGTACACAAGAGGATGTGTAGAAAATTGTAGACTAAACTTGGGGTCTTTGAATTTTTCAAACCTGGTTCACGAGCGGAGATTGACATAAGCTTGATATGTGCATGGGATATGTAAATACCGGCTAAATATAAATATTGGACTGTTTTGAGTCAAAAGCAGAATAATTCCGAGAGAATATCTGTGTTTGATGAAATCAAATAAAGTGCTCTCTTGGACGACCACCACGGCAAACATACCAATGAGAGAATGAAGATGAATTGCAGTTTGAAATAAATGACTCTAATCAAAGAAAATTTGACAGCCTGCCTGGAACTGAACAAACTGAAAACCGACTGTACGATTTTAAGTTTGTGATGAGGGCCTCAGCTGGTATTCTCGTAGGTTATAGCTGTGCTTAAAATAAAAACCAGAGGACACGTTAACTTAAATAGATCAAAATGCCCTCTTTTCATTGATTAACTTGCGGACTGTTTCATCTGTGGTTGATATGATCTCTGTAGACAATTTCACGATTCGTCGAAAGGCGGAATCATTGCATTGAGGAAACAACAATTAAAATAGACCCTCCTGATTGGTTTACAGTGTTCAAGCGGAATGTGTCGTTAAAAATAATCACATTCAAAAGTACAGATTTAAATGGAGTTCTGTTTTAACCTTCAATTTAATATTCCCTGTCAAAATTTGCATAACAAGGACATAACATTAGATCACTCATGAAACAAAAATCGCATTATTCTCGTGCAAAACACGGATTTTTATCAATAGCACAGATCCATTCTCCACTGTTTCAAATTTCATAGCAACATGAAGAAAAAAATCCAGGAAAAGGCAATCACATAACTTATGCGTCGCCAGAAGTCACGATTTTCACAACATGTCACAACATGCCTCCAAATCAAAAAATATCATCCCAGAAACCAGCATATCATTCTAAAAGGTATTTTACCCAAAATAGGTATTTTTGAGAGTGGGAAGCAAGTTAACTGCCGAAGTTATCGACAAGTCATGTGGAATACTAATGATGTTTACGCAACAGAGTCAGAAGCTCACCTTTAAAATTTTTCACATGATTATCGTTTTTGATTGCCATGTTTTGCCATAAAAACCTATAAGACATGCCTTTGCTACGCTCTAAAGAAGCTCTCTATGTTATTTTTCCATGACTTCGTCTAAAATTCCTTTTTTCTTCTTCCGCTGTGGATGCCATTTTTGTCTCCCTGGAAGACAATCTTTGGCCTATCACATGAATGGTGTCAAAATCATTGGGAAAGAGAGACAGACAGATCAAGAAATCAAGATTTTTGCTGGCATAGAGCACTCACGGTGACCATCAAGATTAGTGTTGCTGCTCTCTTGGTATGTCGCAGCAACTGCATTTAACTGCATTGCTGGGTGGGGGTTGGGTGCCTGAAACATTAAACCTGAGCTTCTACTAATGGCAGTGAGCTCCTACATGGACAATGCTCCGACAGCTGGAAAATCTGGTAACCCAGACATCAGAGCCCCCACAACAAGCCAAATGATCTCCAAGCACTAAAAGTAGCCTCGGAGAAAGAGCAGCTTATGGCTACACAACACCAGAGCCCCCATCACTCAAATTCAAAGGCACCCACTACACACCACAGGCCTAGAATTAGAAGTGACATACTTCTAATTAAAAGCAGGTTTCCCCAAGACCGACATGATAGTGGCCTGTAGGGTTAGTACATACAGGTAGTATGCATCACTTGACCGACACCCCATGGTCTCAGTGAGATGGTCTGGAACCCCAGGAAGAAGACCGACCATCCTGATAGATAAAACGAGGACCAGAGCCTGGACCCTGTTACGTCAGATAATGGTTCAAACGAACCACTGGACAGAGAGGGACAGAACCACAATCAGGAAAGGGACTTTCCTGATACATACTTTGATGCTTTGGGGAGTTGCAGGATGAGCCCACCTGTTTGACATGAAACTTGAATGTACTCAATCACTTGATTGTTAATATTGGCCACGACGAAGTCACAGGCTGACAATGAACTGTGCATCTCTTCTCTTTGTTTGCTCTTTTGTTCCTAAATGACACCTCAAGTGTTGTTAAAATAAATGATGCTCTTTTATGTAACTGAGATTCAGTTCTGTTTTTTGTTCTTTTTTTGGCTGTGGAGATCTAGATAATTTATCAACAAGAGCCAACAGTTCCTAGAGCATATGGATTCCTCGAGGTGTTTTCAGGTGTGATCGATGGAGCTTTGAAAGCCCATCCATTTTGGTCGATAAATCAACAGGCATAACAGTTTTAAAAAAAAGGATCATTTTATTTTAAGTATATACTCGAGGGATAAGACTTTATTTTTGTGCAATTTAGAAACCTGAAAGGGTAGTGGAGCAGCAATTAAGAGACTGTTACAATAGATGGGATATTAATTCTTGAATATCAATTAGCTGGACCCTGAAAATTTTGCAATGGACCCCCAAATTTGAAAACCTGGATGCATCTCTGTGTCAGCTATCACTAGTTGTAAGAGGGTTGGAAACAAGTAAGAGGATCAGGGAAGCTGTGGTCAATGTGCAGA